>NW_023210888.1:0-560 GCF_002007445.2 Ailuropoda melanoleuca
CATAGTTTTTTGACCGTACCTTGCAGATGCCTCCACATCATATTCCTTTCTAAGTCTTTTGATACAGGTGATGCTTTCTGTGGAAGAACCTGTATGTAGGTGATTGGATAGGAATCTTTCATGCACAAGATGATGGAGGTAGAGACCCTTAATTTTTTTTTCTGCCTTCCGGAGCTGGCTGAAACCTGTCTCCGCCTCCAGCTCTGCCCTCCCCAAAAGTCAGAAGGCCCCGTGACTTACCCAGAGTCCAGGCCAGGCCGAGGGCAAGCCCGCCCTGCCTGCCAGCTCAAAGGCGTGAGCCATAAACCAGGCCTGGGGCAGCCTGAGAGGTGAAGAACTCTTGCCTTGTTATATTCTTTTATTGTATGTTTAAAAAACACCCTCACTGTGGATGTGCACCCCACTGTCCCATAATCTTCAGACTTCACCATCACATGAACAGCTAATGGGTGGGCAAAAAGCACATCTGTAAAATCCTGCCTCTAGGCCTGTGGCTTGCAATCCTTTGGTTGTATTGTGGTGCGAGGGCTGCTCTCAGATCCACTGCGGGTTCAACCTAG
>NW_023210889.1:0-157 GCF_002007445.2 Ailuropoda melanoleuca
TTGAAGGGCATCTCGGTTCCTTCCACAATTTAGCTATTGTGGACAATGCTGCTATGAACATTGGGGTGCACATGTTCCTTCTCTTCACTACGTCTGTATCTTTGGGATAAATACCCAGTATTGCAATGGCTGGGTCATAGGGTAGCTCAATTTTTAA
>NW_023210889.1:537-822 GCF_002007445.2 Ailuropoda melanoleuca
TTTGCAAATATATTCTCCCATTCCGTGGGCTGCCTCTTAGTTTTTTTGACTGTTTCCTTGGCTGTGCAGAAGCTTTTTATCTTGATGAAGTCCCACAAGTTCATTTTATCTTTTGTTTCTCTTGCCTTTGGAAATGTGTCATTAAAAAGGTTGCTTTGGCCAATGTCATAAAGGTTGCTGCCTATGTTCTCCTCTAGCATTTTGATGGATTCCTGTCTCACTCGAGGTCTTTCATCCATTTGGAGTTTATTTTTGTGTATGGTGTGAGAGAGGGGTCAAGTTTCA
>NW_023210889.1:1137-1472 GCF_002007445.2 Ailuropoda melanoleuca
AAATTTAAGGACTATTTGTTCCAGTTCCTTGAAAAATGTCCTTGATATTTTGATCGGGATAGCATTGAAAGTGTAGATTGCTCTGGGTAACATTGACATTTTAACTATGTTAATTCTTCCGGTCCATGAGCATGGAATATTTTTCCATCTTTTTGTGTCTTCCTCAATGTCTTTCAAGAGTGATTTATAGTTTCTAGAATATAGATCCTTTACATCTCCGTTTGAGTTAATTCCAAGGTAACGCATGGTTTTTGGTGCTATTGTAAATGGGATGGATTCCCTAATTTCTCTTTCTTCAGTCTCATTATTCGTGTATAGAAATGCAACTGATTTCT
>NW_023210889.1:1678-1833 GCF_002007445.2 Ailuropoda melanoleuca
AGGACTTCTAGTACTATGTTGAATAATAGTGGTGAGAGTGGGCATCCTTGTCGTGTTTCTGATCTTAAGGGAAAGCCTTCCAGCTTTTCCTGTTTGAGAATAATATTTGCTGTAGGTTTTTCATAGATGGCTTTTATGATCTTGAGAAATGTACC
>NW_023210890.1:0-560 GCF_002007445.2 Ailuropoda melanoleuca
GTCATGTCACTGGTATGTGTTTTGGGATACACAGAGGGAGCGTCGGATGGCTGAGGAAGTCACAATGTCTGCACATCTGTACACCTGTACACCTAGAATACTGGTGGTGCTCAGGGTGTCTCTGCAGGCTGGTAAGCTCTAGGGGAGAAACCAAGCTTGGTGAAGACCTGGAATGAAGGATGCTTGGCTTGGAGAAGCCATCCAGGCTCTTATAAAGCAGGGAGCAAGACCTGGATAAGACTAGGCAGTGAGTAAATCAGGGAATAGCTGGACTAATAGAGCAGGGAATAGGAGAGAAGAGGTTTACCAATGACTATTTCCTTCTTCCTTATTTATTGAACTCTTTTTCTGCGCAAAGCTTTGCCATTGTGTTAATTGTCAAAGTGTGTAGACACATCAGAGATATGTCCCCAATCCTTAATAAATGAAGAAAACCCTTTAAGAATTAGTGCAGGGGCGCCTGGGTGGCACAGCGGTTAAGCGTCTGCTTTCCGCTCAGGGCGTGATCCCGGGGTCCTGGGATCGAGTCCCACATCAGGCTCCTCCGCTATGAGCCTGCT
>NW_023210891.1:0-560 GCF_002007445.2 Ailuropoda melanoleuca
GGAGAAGAGAGAAAACCGGGCATCCACTGGAAGAGGATGAGCCAATAAAAGAAGCAGCCCCGCTCAGACTCTTCAGCCCGCTGTCAGGCGATCAATCTTTATAGGAGCCCAGGCCACTGGTGTCAGCATATTTAGATAATGCTCTCATTGGAACTATGCACACACTGACTTTAGCAAGGCAAGGTCACAATTTGGGTGCAGAGCAAGCAGGAGCAAAACGAAGGCTTCTGTTTCGTCACAGAGCATCCAAACCATTCACAATGGAGTTTGTGACTCTTGTTTATTTCCTTCCTTTGTATCACCCAATCATGCGCCCTACCTGATTGAGAATGTGGCCACTCGGTGGACTAATCCAGGGAGTTTGCATGACAATAACGACAACAATAGTAAAAGTTTGGTATCTTAATAAATGATATCATAAAAAGTAATGAGATAAGGAGAAAAAAACTACGCTAGTTTTCTGGCTCTTTGGCTTTCTTCTCTTTCTCGCCCCAGATGGAGCATCCTCAACACACAGGTCGATCAGTTGCAGGAAGAGTGTGGGTGGCAGGCCCTGCTCT
>NW_023210892.1:0-19917 GCF_002007445.2 Ailuropoda melanoleuca
CCCCCCCCCCCCCCCCGCCCCACCTCACCCTCTTAGTCCTGCCCTCTCAGTGACCCCTGCTTTCAGAACACTCCATGTGGAATCTCACTGCTCTGGACCTCAGTTTCTCCATATATCAAAGGAATGGGAGGTGATCTCTAGCCCTCCAGACTCTAATGGCCTGAGACAGGGGCCCAGCCAAGACGTCAGAGGGTCAGAGGCCTGTGGAACGGGCTCTGAACAGTCTTTGGGAGGGTGCTTCTCTCAAGGGCATTTATTAGGCAAAGTCACCAGGATCATTTGCTCCAAGATCCTAAAACCACCCTCTGCTCTTCACTCCATGCCCCAGCTGAGGCTCCGTTAGCCTTTCCCTCCGCCGCTCCCAGAATTTGCAGGCTCTGATGGCTGGGCAGTTCTTTCTTAAATTGTAGTCATTCTTGCACTAAGGCCCTTAGTGCATTCCGCCCCTGTCCTGAGAGATGTGGAAGCTGGAGCTGGCCCTGGGAGGGGCCCACGGCGTGTGCAGGGAGGATAGATTCTGGGCATTTCTTCTTCTCTATGTAAAGAGCTGAGATCCAGGGAGAGCTCTCAGAGGTGCTAGGGAAAGGGGTGCTGTCCCGCCTCCAGGGTATTCCCAGGTCTGGAGGAAAGATCCAGGCATTCCCCATTCAGGCTGGGCCCCCAGAAGCCCACCAGACCTGGGGCACCAGAAGGGACCAGTGCTATGGTGGGGAGTTCCGCTGAGACTGGGCTGCTGGCCGCATCAGGTGGCCACATAGACAAGGATGCTGTCAGCCCCCATGACCCTTCTGTGTGAACTGGAAAGAGACACCCTCTCTGGGCAGACATGGCCCCACAGCGCGTGGATTTCAGTCCCTCACTACCTCCGCAGATGGCCGTTGCACGGGGCTGACCTGACTTGCTGTCCATTGAGGCCTGCCAGGCAGAAATCAGAGAGGCAGCAACTCTGACCAGCGCACCGGAGAACCAAGGGAGATTGCTGGCACAGAGGGTGGGGGAGGCTTTGGTGCCTCTGAGCTGGGGCCGGATGCCAGGGCAGAGAGGGCATGGATTCCTTCCACAAGCACTAATTGAGAACACCTACTCATTGCCTAGTACTGTTCTGGATGTTGGGAGCACAGTGATGCTCAAGAGAGACAAGGTCTCTGTGGTCCTGGAGCTTATGTTTTGCAGGGCAGAGACAGTCATGAGTAACCTAAAAACAATCAGGGCATGCAGAGGCTTGCATCCTGCAGAGGGATAGTGAGTGAAGGGCCGTAATAGATCAGGGATGGGTGGATAAGGCTGAAGGCCCCACTGAGCCTTAAGCTGAGGCCTGAGTGAGAAGGAATCAGCAGAGCGAAGGTCAAGGGGAAAAGCATGGCAAGTAGAGGGAACAGCTGGGCCAAGGCCCCACAGAGGGACAGAATTTGGCCTGTTCAGAAGGTGCAAGGAGGCTGGGAAGACGGGAGTGTGGTGGGCGCCAAGGAGAGAGGAGGAGAAGCACTTAGCGGACAGAGGCCAGATCTGGGGACCCTGCCAACCGGTGAGGAGTTTGGACTTTGTTCTTAGTGCAGTGAGAAGCCAGGAGAGGAGTCTAAACAGAGAACACTCAAGAGCAGTGCATCTCAACAGGAGTGACCCCCCCCCATCCCAGTGTATTTGACAGTTCTGACTAGGGGTAGGAGTGGGTGCTACTGGAACCCAGTGAGGTGAGGCCAGGGACACAGCTAAACATCTTACCGTCCACAGGACAGCCCCACAAAGAAGAATTATCTCATCCGAAATGTCCATTGTGGGTGGGGTTGTGAAACCCTGGTCTAAATGTTGGTGTTCCCCAGGGCTGCTGTTCTTTTTGAATCACCCAGGGTCACACTGTACTCACATCTAGCTCTTTCTATATATACTTTGGGTTCAAATTCTGTTTCCAGCACTTGCTCAGAATGTCAGTGGCGCAGAGGTTAAGAAACTCCACTGTAGAGGACGAATGGACCTGCACTGGCCAATGCTGTGGCCACCGGCCTCAGGGGGTTTCTGAACATTCAGATGTGACTGGTCCCCATCGGGATGCGCTGTGAATGTAAACCCCACACGGCATTCCAGACTCGGGATAATACAAATGATGTAAAACATTCATATTTTATATTGACTGCGTGTTAGAATTGTTAAAAGTTGTGATAGGTTGGGTGAGATAAAATGTTCCATTAAAATGAACTCCACTTGCTTCTTTTCAGTTTTTTTAAATTAAATTTAAAACCTAGGAAAGTTTAAGTCACACAGACGGCTTTCATGTGTAGCTCACGTTACGTTTCTGTTGGACGGGGCTCAGTGATGATGTTGGTCACATGCTTCCTAGGTGCTGAGTACTCCTCCTCTTCTATACACGTCACTTGACTTAATTTCCACAACAACTTCATGAAGGACATATTGTTATCTCCCCTTTAATGTGAGGAAGCTGTGGCCCAGAGACGTTAAGTAGGTTGCCCAAGGCCACACAAGGAGTAGGGTAGAGCTGGATCCAGAATCTGGGTGCTTAACCAGGCGCCATGAAGATGACAGCTGCGTTGTGGTGGAAAGGATGGAGTTGGACAGAAGTGGGATGATTCAGGACCCCCATGGGCTCCACAGGACTCACTGGTGGGTGGCCATGGGGAGTGGGAAGGGAAGGAATCAAGAATGCTCACTAGGCTTTGCTTTGAACAGCAGGTGGGGGTGATGCCATTTATGGAGATGAGGAAGCCGGAGGAGGAAGGGCAAGTGTTCTCTGTGCTGGTCCTGCCAAGTTCAAGATGACTGTAGACATCCAACTAGAGATGTCAAGAAGGTAGTAGGGTTTGCAGGGGGGCCTTTGGGGTGGAGATAGACACTTGGGGGTCAATAGCAGGTCGAATTTAAGGGCATGGGGATGATTTTATCACCCAGAGATAATACAGATGTTGAAGAGAAGGTTGCTCAGGATGGAGCCCTGGAACACGCCAACATTTAGAGGGTGAGCCACGGAGAAGGAAGCTGAATGGGAGGCTGAGAGAGAAGCCGGTGGTGCAATGGCGCAACAGGAAAACGAGGCAGAAGATGTCTTAGGAAGGAGGGTGGGGTCAGTTTTCAGACTCTTTGGACAGCCGGTTGGAACGAGATACCAGGAGAACTCACTGGCCCAAGGAAAGACGTCTGGGCTGGAGCCTTCCAGGCTGCCCAGGTTCATGCCGAGTCCCTGGAACTAGGCATCCCTGGTTCCAAAATATGGGGGAAGGACCGTGTCCAGAGGCCCCAGCTAAGGTGAGAGGAAGGCCCCGGGATGTGGGTGGCTTATTTCCTTTGATAGTCAGGAAGTTCTTCCCTATGTCTGACTGCAATCCTAACTGCCTCAAAGTGAGCCTACAGTTCTTTGTAGCTGAGCGGAGCAGACCCCCTCATACACATCCTTCTTATGGCTGAAGACAGAAAAATGCTTCTCGCTCCCCACCCCTCCCCCTTAACCCATCAGCCCCATCTACCCCAGCCTATTCCTTCTTCCTTTGCCTAGAGGAGTTTCTCCTCCCTGCAACAGCCCACAGATTCAGCTCAGGGCTTGGCAGTTTGGGGTTCAGGACACAGGGGGAGCTTTAGGTACAAACTCCGATCTGAGCCTCTCGCGTCTTGTCTCGCGTCTTGCCTCGCTCTAGCAGCTTCCAGCTGGCCCCCCTCCCTAACTCCCACTGTTTCTCTCAGCTGATTAGAAAGCTCTCTGTCTTCAGGAATCTGTTCTCAAGAGCACTTGTTTCTGGCTTGGCAACTTGCTCTCTGCCACCTGGCTCCTGACTGCAGCCCAACCTGGCTTCTGTTCTCAGTCTGTTCACCCTTGGCCATTTGGGGTACCCCTGCCCCTCGCCCAGGCCTGGTCTTGGCTCTCCTACCACTTTCTCAGAGCTGTCGTCCCCGCGCACCAGCCCTGGCACGTCCCCCATCGCTAATCTCTCCATCAGCAGCTTCTCTTCAACCGCACTGCCCACAGAACCAAGTGCTTTGTCGATGAAAAAGCCCTTTGGGGGCAAACACAGGAAATTAAAGCCTCAGAGCGCAGTAAGAAAATCCATTATTTTTCATGGATTTCTGCAATCCGATTGTGTTAGCTTCTCCTGAGTGGCCAGGATATTGCGGTGTTGCTCACGCTCACAGGGGCCAGCCGGGCAGTGGTGGAGGGGGCTGATGTTAACAAGGAGGGCCTCTGTCTGAGATTCCGCCAACCACAGTTCATACCTTTGGGGCTGCGAGGCTGGCCACTCAGTCACTAGGGAGTCCTTGGCAGGAGGGAGCCTTCAGGGCACTGTCAGAAGCTAACACCTAGAGTGGATTTGTTGATGGCCAGCTGAGAAGCTCGTGTCCTGCCAGAGGAGAAGCTGGCAAGGCCAGCTGAGCTTTGTGACCCTGAGCATAATGTGGGAAGAGAACTGACTAATTCAGAGACGGGGGGATCCATGGTCTACTCCCCATGACTGCATGGCTCAGTCTTAAAATGAGGGGGGTTGGATTGATGGTGTTTAAACTCCCTTCTGGGTATAATTTATACCGCAAATGTTAGTAGAGCTCTATCTGTGTGCCAGAACTTTCTGAAGCCTCAACGACTAGTGCCCAGAGCCCCAGATCCACCGAGGAGCAGCTATGCCCCCTTACCTCCCTTGGCCACCACCGAGACGCGGCTCAGCCTGCAGCCCCGCGAGCAAGCCCGCTGGCCAGGATCTTTGGAAGCCATCTTGCCAGAGAGGGTCTCAGGGATACTGCACTCCGGCGGACTTCTTCTCCTCTGAGAACCCAGGATTCCACCAAGGGCACTTCACCACCGTGACTGGGCTCCGCACCACTGGGACACGGAGAAGGCAGGTTATAGGTGCTGGGGGAAGAAAGGCAGGGAGTGCCCCGGAGGGAGGTGGCAGGCTGCAAGAAGACATGGCTGCAGTTTGGGGCCCTACTTTATCATTTGATGGAGCAGAAAGAGAAGAAACACAAGGAGAAGGTGGGAAGAGCAGGGCTTTGGGGTAGGATATGTGGAGGACTCCTTCAAGTACTCAGGCCCTGCCAACATGTCCCAGTGGGGGACTGTGGGCTGAGGTTGCAGCCAGCCCTGGGAAAACCCTCCAACTCAGGGCTCTGGGTGATGGCCCCATGGCTGGCATTGGGAGAGCAACTCCCACACAGCAGTCTGAGCCATCGTGGCCCCGGGCAGCAACAGCAGCCCCAGATAGGGGTGGGAGGATCTATTAGCCTCAGGGTAGGGGCTCAGCATCAGATTATCCAAGTCTGTCATATCTCTAGTCCCAGCCAGGTGCTCTAGGATTCCATCCATTTATCTATCCACCCATCCAAGAAACATTGTCTGGTAGGCCTTCCTTTGCCCCCCTACCCCACCCCACCACACTGCCACTGACCTCTTGCCCCTGGGGTCCTCCCCCACCCGCAGGCTGTGGATATTAGTCTCTGGCCCTGTGTCCGACCTTTCGCATCTGCTGCTGGCCCGAGTAACCCCAGGCTGAGTAACTTCGTAGATGGTCACGATAGGTGCTGGTTCTTGAAACCCTTTCCCCCACTGGCCCATAACAGGGGCAGAGACCTCACCCTTACCAAGCATTGGCGGTTCTCACCCTCTACACTTGCAACGCACTGAAGCTTTACCGGGTTAAACTTGAAGGAAGAAAGGGAAGCAGTATGCACTGAATACATCCTCCAGGTCAGGCACTTTCCATAGTATTTCAACAGAATTTGGTAAAATCCTGTTGACAGCAGAAGTAGCTATTATTTACTGTTACCCACTGCTATGTTCTAGGTTTTATGCTAAGTCATGAAGACACGGCCTCAGAAAGGATAAGTGCTTCACAACTCCCCCAGGGTCCCATAATCAGAGCGTGGCAATGTGGACATTCAGGCCGGATCTGGCTGACCCTGGGCACCTTCCACTTTGACCTCCCCGAACAGACATTGGTCCTGTGCTGTGCAGATGCAGTGGAGGGATGAAAATGATTGTTCTCGAGGAAATGCTGGGCCTAGGGCCCTCCTCTGAGAGCCTTCCTGTACTCTCCCATTCCCACTGACCTCTGCCCTCATAAACTGTGGGCTCCTCCTGACCCAAATGCTACGGGCTTTTTTCCTCCTAGGCTTTCACTTATGTCAGGCATGTTCTTCTGTAAGGGATTTACGGGTCTCTTCTCTCTCTGCCTCCCTTCCTGGCTCTTCCTTGCACCTGACCTGAACAAGAGATATTGGGCAGATAAAAGGCACTTCGTAAATTCTTACAAGTTCATTAATGACCACTTAGGTACTCACCAAAAAATGTGGCGTGTTGGTCGGGTTGAGTACAGGATAGCTATCCTGTTTTACAGATAAGCAATTTGAGGCCCAGAGAAACAAAATGGCTAGAAAGAGAAGTGGCTGTTGTCCCGAGGGTTCACTTGTGTGTGCGCATGCGCTCCCAGTGCAGGCTGGCCTGGCACTTGCAGAGAGGACACCTGGCTGCAGTGACAGTGGCTGGAGTTGTCCTGGGCAAGGGGGCTCCCTCCCAGGAGGGAAGGGGGAGCCCTTCAGGAGCAGGCTCTGGCCAGCACAGCTTCCTAAGTGACTAAGGAGTGACAGGCAGGTTGACCCTGGAAGGAGGGAGTGGGGGAGGGAGAGAAGGAGGGAAAAGTATCAGTTTTGTTGCTCTAAAGTCCTGTCACTCCTGAGTGACTCTCCTTACTGTGCTCCACATAAGGACTGTGATGGGGGAAGTTGGGTGGGTGCTCTGGGTCATTTGCTCTCTCCTCTCTGGCCCAGGAGGCACGGGAGGGACTGCAGGGGAGGGACTGCAGGGGAGGGACTGCAGGGAAGGGACTGCGGGGAGGGACTGCCAGGGAGGGACTGCAGGTTGATTCCCTTCTTCCTAAGCTGTCTCATCCATTCCTGTGGTTTCAGTTATGGCCACGGCCACGCCAGCGCTTCCTCCAGCCCACCCTGCACCCCAGGATCACTTGGGGAGCTTTTAACCAAAGTTGACGGCGGCCCTGTCCCAGACCTCCTAAATCAGAATGTCGAGGATGGGCCAGGCGCTCAGAATTGGTTGCCCCCTCTTGTGCAGTCAGGGTTGGGAACCACCGAGTCCCCCTCTGGTCACATGTTTTTCCAGCTGCCACCTGTCCTCCAAGCTCCCCACCTGCCTCTTCTTGTCTCCTCTTAGGATGCCTCCCACTCGGCTTGCCTGAGTCGAATCCATGATCTGTACACCCCATCTCACTCCACCGTGAAGCCTGCTTTTCCCTCGGGGCTCCCTGTCTTGGGGAGCTTGACCAGCTCCATCTGGTAGCCTAAGGTGGAGACTTGAGGACAGCCCTGCCTCTTTTGTCCACGTGCTTAGTGTCTAATTGCCGCTCCTGATTCAGCACCTAGCCCGGAGAGACCCAAAATAGCGGTGTCCAGACAGAATAGAAGTTTCGCTCTTTCTCACATAAAAGCTTGGGTGCACAGCTCAGGTTGGCGTGGCAGCTTCATAACCACTGGGGGCCTGGGCTCCTCCTCGATCAGGTGCATTTGCTCTCCTTCATAAGCAGCCTTCTTCTCATCCAACATGGTGCTCTCGCTCTGACCATCGTGTCCCCGCTCCAGCCAGTGGGAAAGGGCAAAGGGGAAGGGGAGGTCGTGCCTCTCCCATGGGGGCACAAACTGGATGTTGTTCACATCCCTTCTGCTCACGTCCCGTTGAGCAGAATTTACTGACAGGCTCATACTCGGCTGCAAGAGAAGCGGGGAAATGTCATCCTACTGAGTTCGTCTCCTCAGATGGTCTCCAGTCTGCCCACTTCTCTCGACCTCTCGCACCATTCCCTTAGTCCAAACCATAATCTCCTTCCTCCTCTACTGTCACAGCCTCCTCATTGGTCTCCCCATACCCTGCAGCCTGATCTTTCCTTTGCATCCAGGGTGATTTCATTTCAATGCAAAGGAGACCTGGTCTTCAGTGCAGCAGCCTCCCACTGCTCTTAGGATAAAGCCCCACAGCCTTTATGGGCCCTTGATCAGCCCCCAAGACCCTCACGATCTGATCTGCCCTCTGGCCTCGCATCAAACCTCTATCCCTTGCTGTCCCTCATCAGCCACACTGGCCTGAGGCCCGTGGGTTGAGTGCAGGCAGCTCCATCTCTATTCACAGCCTTTGCTCTTACTGTTTTCGCTGCTGCAGTATTCTCCCCTTTGCACCCTGTCTGACCCCTCCTGCTCCCCTGTACTCCCTCAGACCTAAGAAAAACTGACAGTTGCCTTGGAAACTCCCCTGAGCCCTTGAATGAGATCAGGCCACCTGGTCCCAGGCTTCTGGCCCCTATTCTTTCAGTTCAGCATCACAGGTTGTATTATGCTATTTGTGTGATCGTTGCTTAGGTCGTGTATACCCATCTGACTGTAGGCTCCAGGAGGGCAGGACCATTGCACCCCTGGGGCCAGGTGGCCCACAGGACATCCCTTACTAACTGGTGGTTGCCCCGGTGAACCTTGAGGACTGTAGAAGTATGAAGAGTGATTCCCAGGTTTTTGGCTCACCAAGGAGATGGATGTGGTACCCTCTGTGGAAATAGGGCCCCAGGAGCAGGTGCAGACTGGGGCAGGATCTTGCATTCGGTGTTGCAGATGCTGGGCTGGGATGTCAAGTAGGCTGTTGGACATATGAGTACGGACTCTGGGCAGATGTCCTATTTGAGTCAGTTGACATGGGATTCTCCACCTGACCCAAGGTTATCATAAGTCAAGCCCACCAGAAAGGCAGCCGTTTGGGGTGAGGGGTGGGAGGGCACCCTGGCAATGTGTTCTACATTAGAGGGGGAGAAATGGGAGGGAAGTACTAGAAGAACTCCCTACCGAGTTCCATTGTCGGAACGGCTTGCTCAGAGCCCTCTCGCCTGGCAGGGAGGCTGAGCTTCTGAGTAGCACGCACCGTGAGCCCGGGAAGGCTGGAATGTGCGCCCACCCGCCTGGCAGCAGTGCACCCCTCTCACCACGCTCTACGCCCACAAGCAGTCGAGCTCAGCAAACACAGATGGAGCGTCTACGGAACGCCAGGCCCCGTGGGGGTCAGCCATGACAGCAGTGGGAGGGGCGGGGAGTAGAAGTAATGCTCACTACTGCTTGCAGAGGGCCCACTCACCCCGGACGCCATCCGAGGCACTAGCTCTTCAAACACACTTATCTTCGTGACAACCTAACGGCATAATAACGTGCCGCTCGTTATTCTTCACGTTTTACATCCGGGAACCAAAGTTTAGAAATAAGACCAAAAATTAGAGGCAACCAAAAATGAGAAATAAGACCACAGTGACTGAGTGGAAGAAAGAAGAAAGACCCTTTTGCTTGAGGAAGCTCAGAGGTGTGGGACTATCTCCTTGTCATAGTGGTGATAGCTATTGTCACTTCCGTTAGATGGCTAGGTCCACAAAGGGGTTTCTGGTGACTATAGTGCTTCTTATCAGCATGCATTCACCCCCCACATACATCTTCAGTGGTTTTCATTTAAACTTCTTGCCTTCTTTCATAAAGCCTGGAGGTGGGTGGTAGGCTGATGTTGGCAAGACAGCTTCGAGGCCATTCCCCTTGCAAGCCCTGCATAGACAGTCTCCCCAAATGGTTCTCAAGGGGTAGACAGTGGGCAGCTGGAAATGCATAGGAATTTTTTTTTAAGATTTTATTTATTTGAGAGAGAGAGAGCACAAGCGGGAAGGGAGGGCAGAGGGAGAGGGAGAAGCAGGCTCCCCAGTGGGGAGGGAGCCCAATGTGGGGCTCGATCCCAGGCCCCTGGGATCAAGACCTGAGCCAAAGGCAGGCGCTTAACTGACTGAGCTGCCTAGGCATCCCCTGCATAGGAATGTTTCTAATGTCACAATGACTGGGCAACGCCACTAGCATTTGGAAGTGGACTTGGGATGCCAAAGGGTTTGCATTGCAAAGGATCAGCCTGGCAATGAAGAAGTGTCTTAACCAAAACGTCCCAGTACTGCCCTCCTTGAGAGGTGAATGCGGGGTTAGGTGGCAGAAGTGTCGGTGAGAAGCAGCTCTGTGACCCAGATCAGCAGGCAGGCCTCTCCCAACCAGACAGGAGTGCTCTGCCTGCACATGCCCACTTGTCACCCAAACAGAATGAGTCCCAGTGGGGAGATTTGGGCAAGGCGCCAAACAAGGAAAGCCATCGAGGGGCGAGTGGATCTTTCCCTGAGGCCCTCACATCCTGGCCTCATGGTTGTGGCCTACGGTCTCTCCATCCTCTGTCCACATGATTGCAGCTGAGGGGTCGGGGGGTCCATCCATCTCTTCTAGGCAGGCCTCCCTTGATTTTCCTGGGAGTGAGCGGTGTGTACGTGTGTCAGACGTGTTCAGTGTTTAAGGGGGAAGCCTCCAGTTCCTCTGTGCAGCGGATGGAAGAAGACAGTTGTCCCCCCACCTTGGAGATGCCAAAAGAAGAGCCAGGAACACACAAAGACTCAGATGTATTCCTTACTTGAATTGGTATAGAGTTCTTCCTTGAAAGCGCCAGGCTTGTTAAGGAAAAATAATGACCTCTTGTAAGACGCTAAAACCAGCCACGCTGAGGCCAAGATGGGATGGCAGAAAGTAGGGGAGTGTAGTTAAGGAAGGGAACCTGGAGGACCCATAGAGGTAGGTGGCCACTGCCGGGCTTACAGACATTCGCCTGGATTGCCATCGTCAAGGTCAGCATCTCCAGGGCCACTCCACCTCCACCACCAGCAGGACCACCTCCTCGGTCACTCTGCCCAACCCTCTGGCCATGGTCCATGTCTCCTCCTCCACCCTCTGGGTCAGGTTAAACCCCGGTGCGTCGACCTCCTTCCAGATTCTCTTTCTCGAGAACCCAGGGTGGAGCAGAGCTGCCTCCTGACGGAAGACCCTTGCACACAGCGAGGGTGAGTCAGCTTGCTCTGGACTTCGAGCGGGAGTTCAGCTCAGGTCTTTGGAGTTGTGTTTCCAAAAGCCAATGTATCTCAGGGGGCTCAATTTTACTGTATTAAAGAATCCTACTGGTCTTCTGGGTTCTTTGAGGTGAAGCCTATTTTCAGAGATCTGTGTGCTCAGGAAGGAGGAATCCATAGCTGGGATTAGGGATCGGTCTTGGATTAGGGCAACGGGTTACAAATGAGGCTGTGGCCAGGGGAGGGGCTTCCTCTGAGACTGGGATTAGAGGCTAATTTGAGACAAGGTCAGGGTTCAGTGTCCAGATGGGTCAAAGTGCTGGCTGGGGCTGAACCAGTTCTCAGGGTAGAAGTTGTATTAGGTGTCCATTAATTGAACCTCTGTCTTACATCCCAAATTTTTTACAAAGTACCACCATTTTAGTCTGGGTCAATCTGTTTCCTTGAGGGATTCCTCCACCCTCTGGGCCCCTTGCTACCATCTCCCTTTTAGCTCTTAGTCTCCTGGGGCTCAAGATGCAGCCACACTCTGGCTCTGGGGTACGGACTTCAGAATAAGATGGAGACCATTCTGAGTCCAAAGCCCTCTGCAGCCTGAGCCTGTAATTGGAGGAGAGGGCCCAGCCAGGCCTGGTGCCTAGCCAGCCCTGGCAGCTGGATGGCCAGTTGTAATGGGATTAGGGCTGGCCGTGCCCGCCCCCCTGCACTCTGCCCCAAACCTCTCTCTCCCATCCTCCCCCTGCACCCTGATTAGGATGCAGCCCTCGGCTCTACCTACCCCGCCAGCCTCATTGTCTCAGCTAGTGCCAGTGCCTAGCAACCCTCACAGGGGAGCCCTTTCCCACCACCGTCCTGGCCCCCGGCCCTGCTCCTCCGCTCTGAGCACCGGCACCACTTGTGTTTTCATTGCTGTGAAGAAGCCAGCGAAGCAGAGCCAGCTGGTCTCACCAGATTCTCCCAATGACCCGATTCCAAGAGTCTCTTCTGAAATTCTGGGCCTCCCTTCCAAGATTCCTAGGTCCTATCAGCAATTCTCAGATGACTTTCTGAGATTCCAGAGCTCCATTCTGGAATTCTCCATATCCTGGAGTCCATTCTAGGAATCCGTGAATTCTAGAATTCCAAAATCTTATGACATGGGTCTCAGACCATTCAGTTATATTCTAGAACTTGGCTTGTGTATTACAGAGGGGTCTGGGGTTCCAGACTGGACTCAGGAGCCAGGGTGACAGAGGTTAGAAGATGATGAGGGCCCAGGAGCCGCATTTTTATTCTCTTTAAGTAGGAACTTCCAAGAACACAGAGAACAAAGAAACTGCTGCCTGGGAAGAGGGGGGGTGGGACTCACTCCTGGATTTGACACTGTCCAAGCCCTCTGGGTGCTGAAACAGAGCAAGGAGCAAAGAAAGACCCTACCCTCGAGCAGCTTTCACTCTCTTAGGGGAGACAAATATTGAACAAATAGACAAATGATATGCAACATGTCAGCGCTAAGCGCTATAAGGAATAAAGCAAACAAGGGAATATTAATACTTTATTGTACCTACCCTGTGCTAGACATTGTTCTAATGCTTTACATATCTTATTTAAATTTTATAATACTGTGAAAATAGATGTTATTGTTTAGTCCCAGTTTAGAGATGAGAGAATCGAGACACAGAAGGTTACATAATCTGTCCGAGTGGCAGAGCCAGGTTTTGAACCCGGCAGTCTGGCTCCAAATTCTATGCTTATCCACTGTGTTGTAATGCAGGGTAAGAGGGTGGAGGGTGATGGAGAGAGGGTGCTGTCACAAGGCGGCTGGGGAGGGGGGACATTTGACCAGAAACTTACCAGAAGGCAAGGGGGCGATGCAGGTGCCTGTCTGGGGAGTAAGCCAGGTCTCTTCCTGCAATATGGAGGACCTGTGTTCTCTCTGCTCTGGGACTGGAAAAAGATTTCTTGTGGGGATCTGGTGGGAGGGGGCAGGCTCAGAGAGGTGCTTGTCTCTGCCGCCAAAAAAGGCCCCTTTGCTCACCCTGGTCAGATTCCTTTGCATCCTTTCTTCCCTGTCATGCAGATGAGGCTCTTCCTTTCCAGAGAAGTGTCCTCAGAACACAAAAGAAAGAACTAAAAGAGACAATCCCCTCATGACAGGACTCATTGGCCTGGCTAATTATGAGTAATTAGAAACCCTTCCCCACCACCTTGTCAGACCCTGGGTGGCCCAGAGTGAAACCAATGACACCATGAGGACTAAATCCCCCTGAGAAGGAAGGGGGGACAGAGGAGTGGTGGTGAGAAGCAAGGACTGGGGGAAGGGGGCCAAGCACCCTTGACCATTCCCGCACACCTGGCCTCCTGATGCTGTTCTCAGTCTATCCTGCCTGCACACACAGGCCGGGCAGCATAGAAAGGGGGGCATCAGAGACAGTGGGATCAAGCCAAGTGAGCTTGAGTTCTGGCTTTATGATCATGTTCATAGCGTTTTTGGACAAGTTACGTTGCCTCCCTGAGGCTTGTTCTCTTTGTCTGTAATCCTGGGGTAATCATGATCCCTAATCATACAGCTTTAGGGTGATTCAAGGAGCTAATGAGTTAAGTGACACAGAGCCTGGCATATAGGAGAGGCTCAGCGGCGGTAGCGCTCCTCATTGGCTCACCTTTGTCATCTGTTGCCCTGGATGACTCGGAACAGTTCTTCATTTTCTCTGGGCCTTGGTTTCCACATCTGTACGATGGAGTTAGGAGCTGGTGACTTGCTTATCGAACTAAAATAATATTTCCTGAGCTGTGACTTCATACCAAGCACTGGAGCTGGACCAGGACCAACACAAAGCCTAGGGAGCTTTGGTCAATGGCTTGTCCCGACCCCATTCCTCACACTCCAGGCTCTAGGGGATGGGGACTGTGGTAGACAGAGTTGTAAGGTCCCCAGGATCACTGCTCCCGGTGTACAAGCCCATACCAGCCCCTCCTCTTGAATGTGAGCAGAACCTATAGATGAAATGGAATTTTACTTTTCTGGTAGGCTAGTTATGGGGCAAAGGGGAAGAGACTTTGCCGATGTTGTTAAAGTTCTTAATAAGTTGACTTTAAATTTGCCAAAAGTGAAATTACCGTGAGAGGGCCTGAGCTAATCATGAGAGCCCTTTCCAAGGGGGTCTAGAAGTCAAAGACAGAGAGGCAGAGTCTCTCTCCTGTTGGCCTGGAAGAAGCAAACTGCCATGTTGTAGAGAGGGCCACATAACAGGGATGTTGGGAACCTTCTAGAAGCTGAGGGCCCTAGCCCCACATCCATGAGGAACAGACTGCCTACAACCTTGGGAGAAGACCCCCAGCTTCCGACAAGACCCAGGCCTGGCTGATACTTTGACTGCAGTCTTGTGGTACCCTAAGCAGGGGATCCTACCTTTACTCCTGCCCCCCAAGGAAACTGAGATCATGAGTGTGATTTGTTTGAAGCCCCTAAGTTTGTGGTAACTTGTTACACAGCAATAGAAGCCTGATATAACACCCTGCCCTTGAATGGATGCGAAGCCTGGGGTCAACCCCATCCTCCTGGCTGCAGCCAGCTTCCCTGCCCCTGCTCAGGGCCTAGGGCCCCCAGTGCCCCAGTGAATTCCTTGCAGACAATGCTCCCCTCTGCCGTGGCAAAGAGTTGTTTCATCAGCTGCCAACCTGCTCCCAAAGTTGGTCGGCAAAGAACATTCTATTTGCCCTACTTTTAATATAATTATCAGCATCGTTCGCATGACACCGAGTCAAGGCTCAGCCTGCCACAAGCCCCTATTATCCCGAGCTGCTTTTCTGGGAACGGCTGTATCCAAGCCTCATGCTTGCTGCTGCCTCCCACACGAATTATCTGTAATTTCCACACCTCCGTGCTTGCCGAGGCCCCGCATTAAAGCCAGGACTTGTGGCGGGCTGAGTGCACTGTTATTTTCAAGGCAGCCAAGTCGGGCTCCGAGGAAACTGGAGCAAGAGCAAGTGAGACCTGGCTTTGACTATGGGATCTATGGGGGCAGGGAGAGCAGGCAGAGGGGGCGGGTGTCCAGCCCAGTAGGAGCCAGAGCCAGACTGTGGGCAGTGACCGAGCCCCTAGCAATCAGAGGGCAGGGCATGCACAGTAGGGCTCTTGAACACGCACAATATGGCCCATTTGTAGGATGCCCAGGAGGGGTCCTTTCTGCAGCAGGAGAGTACTACACACCAACTCCAGAACTGCCAAAGAGGGAGGAGGGGATGGGGGTAGGGGTAAGAAAGGAAAAACCCTGTGGATAGAGAGAAGTTGGAGGCGAGGATAGTGCATTCTCCTTTAATCCTGTCCCCTGCAGGGTATCATGGCTAAACAGCGAAGTTGGGGGGGGGGCTTCAGAAAGTGAGTGAGAAAGGTCCCTGTCTGACAGCTTAGAAGCTAGGCCTCACCGAGAGGCCCACTGCCCGTGCAATTCTGCAGGAGAGAAAACACGTCTCTCTATCTTGGTAGAGAAGATGTACTTTATTACCACGTATCTGCGGAGGGGGCCTTGGTTGGGTGTGTGCGCGTGCTCGGACCCCATGTGAATGCCCCTCTGGGCAAAGAAACGCACACGTGTACATGTGCAAAGTACACTCACGTGTCACGAGTATGTGTATTCAGGAGGCTGCTTCTCTGAGCACGAGGCTGCACTTGAGCATTTGTGAACGTGGAGGAAGGAGACTCTATCTCTCCCTTTTACTCTGAGCTTTAAGGGTTTAAAGACCTTTTTCTAACTTCCTTTCTAAGAGTTATCATGCTTCAGGGGAGAGAACCCAGGACTGAAAGTTCAGAGACCCGGTATGTGGCCCAGCTCTGTCACTTGTTAACCTTGTCACTTTGAGCCAGTCGTTTCTGTTCCCTGAACCTCATTTGTTCTGTCTGTGAAATAGGGTGCTACCCAGTCACATTTGCACTTAGAATTCAGGGCTCCACATTCCTGGTTCCCTGGTCCTACCTCCCCCTACTCCAGACAGTCCTCCCCTTGCTCATCCTTATCCACTGCCGTGCCCTGTGGGGGGGGGGGCAGGACAGAGGGACTCGGGACCCCTCGGCTCTAAGGATGAGTCTCCTTTCCTCCTGCACCCCAGGCCTGTGATGAGGCAGGACTTCCACAGCTCCTGGAGCGCACTTGGAAAACCATGGATCTAAGTAGCCTTATGTTCATTGCCTTGGTTTCTCAGAGAATCCTAAGGGCCCTGAGGACCAGTGTCCACGGGGTCACTGAAACAGTGCTTGATGGCATTGGTTCATCAGATGAGGATGCTGACCTCAGATGGGAGGGCAGGGGATCAGAGTGTACCCGACCAGTGGGGTCTGCTTGTGGAAAGGCTGCCACCTCAGGGGAGCCCAGGCCCTGATGCCTGCAGTGTCCTGGAGCCTGTGTATCTGTGGGAGAGGGGACCTTTATGGGGCAACGGGCGTGGCTTATACACCTGCATGGGGCTGAACATTCCAAAGCTTCCCTGCTGCTTTGCTCTACTGTGCTTCCTGGCCTTCCAGTGGGCATTCCCTGATGCCCCTGGGGCTGTCTGGGTCCCCCATAGATGGAGGAGGCGATCAGAGGGCCTTTGGAATCAAACGTCCCCCAAGATGTATAATCTAGGCCTCTGGCTCCCGCTGGCCTGAGGGAGGACTGACCCAGAATCAGTATTTTCTACTCCACAGAAAGAAACACATACTCTAGAGCCTGGCATTCAAGGCCCATTCCCCAGACATGAGTTAAATGGGTTAATGCATGTAAGGCAGTTGCTTCCCATGTTTTCCATGTCTTGGAGCATGTAGAAAACAAAAATATTCACATAGTTCCTGGCTGCCTAGCAGGCTGAGGGACAGTATCGCGGTACACACATAACCAGTGCTGGACATTCGAGCATGCCACCTTGGGATGCTGGCATGTAAAGCCTTTAGCAGAGGGCGTGTGACAGTGGCTCTGAACCTTAGCTGCACGTTAGAATGAGCTTTAAAGAAAATACTTTTGCCTGGGCCTTATCACAGACCAACAGTCTAGTGATTTCACATGCTGAGTCTGGGGCATGGGTATATTTTTAAAGCTCCCCAGGGACTCCGGAGCCAGGAGAGTTGAGAAACACTGGCCCAAGGCAAGGTGAGCGTTCAGCACATGTCAGCTATCTATAACAAAAATGCCTCCGTGTCCTCCATTGGGCTGCTCTCCTTGACTGAGCAGCAGAAGGGCTGGGCTGGGCTGAGCTGGGGGGCCAGGAGTCATGGAGGGCACTGCTGCTAGGAGAGATGAATGCTGGGTAGGGCAGCCTGGCATTCATCTCCCTCAGCCATGTCTCAGAAAATTGAATTAAAAGCTGTATTTTTCAGCCGCTGCCCGCCTGGCTGGCTGGCATGTGGAAGGAAGCTGAGGCGGTGAGCACCTCAGGGTAGGGAAAAGGCTGTGGAGAAGACCCCCAACCTCCCTCCCTAGGAGAGAGAGGCAACTCAAGGGGTCCTTTGGGAGGAGACCACTCCCAAGGGTGGGCCCTCAGCCTCCAATCTTCCCCAAGCCAGGCAGGTAGGGTGAGAATGGGCTGGCTGGCTCGGAAGAAGGGGGAGACTCTGGCTCGGGTCTTTGGGGAGGCGCCATCTCGGGAACCTTGAAGAGCAGCTCAAGGAGAACCACTTTGTTGGGAGAGACCAGAGCCTCTGTCCCGATGAGCAGAGAAGAGCCCAGGATGTGAGAGCCCAGCCTGGGCCTCCCGCACTATGGAGACAGCCCACCAGGTTGAACACCACTAAGTTGAACACCGGGACCCAGGTTTTGGTCCCCAACTTGATGAGAAATCTGCCTGTGTGTCCTCAGCCTAGCCCTCTCATCCCTCTGGGCTCAGGCACTTCATTCACGGGGGAGGGGACTGGACAACCCTCCTGGATTTGATCTCTGATGGTCACCTCTGTGCCTCTCGCAGGCTGATGTTCCTAGGTAGGGCTGGGATTAGAGTCCGTCTACAAGGCTGGCCGGCCCATACAGCACTTTGGAGAGAATTGGAAAGGTGCCCCCCTCCAGGACCAATTTACAAAAGTTCTCACTGCCCACACCAAGACAAACGTGTGGGGACACAGAACAGACAGCAGGAGATACAGAACCCTGAGTGGGACCTAGAGGACTAGGTATAAAAAAGGGAATAAACCTGGAACAGAATGAAGAAGCTCAGAGCCAAGGGGACCTCTTCCTGGGCCCTGGCCATTGACATTTCCAGGTTGAGCTGGCCTGCCCTAGGTGACTCTTGATTTCCACCCTTCCCCACACTCCCAGGCCCCCAGCGTCTTGAACTTCCTGCTTCCCTCCTGACTCTGAGACTCCTGGCAGCCTTTCCTTCCCTCTCCCGACATTTCACAGATTACAGAGCACCTTCATGCACAGTATCTCATTTGATCTTCACAGCAGAGGAAGGAAGCAGGCTCCCAGGGGTTAGGGCAACGAGCTAGGCAGGGGAATTGCCAGGTCCAGAGGGAGGTCCTGTCTGTCTGTCTCTCTGACTTCAGTACAGCACCTGGCCCTCTTCTCTCCAAAGATCGCATTCTTTATTGACACAGAGAAGGACTGGCATTCTCTTCCTCCAGGAAGTTTTCCTGGACTGAACGGGATGAGGTTCATGCAGAACCAACAGTGTGGAGTACCAGCAGGGGCTAGCATTCTCTGTGTAGTGAAGAGACACCACCAAGTCACTGTGTGGACCTAGGAACTCCTTGCCTCTTTCTGGGGCCTCAGATACCTCCTATAAGTCTCCATTATGGATTCCTCTTCTCCTCAGTTGGACTGGAATCCCCCAAGGAAAGACGCATCTCTCCCTCCTCCCCCCTCCTTCTTGAGGCTTCCTTAATAAGGCAGGCATACCCAAGGCTTGGCCCACGGGAGGCTGGACAATAACTTACTGGGACGGGGAAGGACAGCCTGGTTGCAGAACTGTGGATGGGGGTATGAAGGGAGTTCTTGGGATGCTCAGGCCTGGGGGATGACCAGAAACCGAGAGCTGGGGCAGGCAGGAACAGGGGGTGTGGGTGTGGGTGGGCAAGGGTTAAGTACTTTGCCTGGGAGTGGGTAACTGTTGTCAGTTAGGCTTTGGCTCCACTACTGACTGGCTGCATGACCTTGCCAGTTCAGTTCCCCTCATTAAGCCTCATTTATCCACCTGTACTAGGAAGAGGCTGAGTAGGACTACAATAACAGTAGCAATAGTAATCTGAAAACCTATTATGGGGTACACGTACCATTCTTGTTTAATGCTGCTGTCAAGTTGTGGGGGGTAGGTATTCCCCTGTAGAGGCGAAGAAGCTGAGGCTCAGAGAGGTCAGGTCACCAGCCCAAGCTCACAGAGCACAGGCAGTCTGACTCCAGAGCAGTATCATTTTTAAGTTGTTGTAAGCCCCCTGCCCCTTCCTAGCCATAGAGATGTTCTCCAGGGGGTCACACATGAGTTCACCCAGGCAGGCCAAAGCTAGCTGACCTTCCCAGGCCCGGGCTGTGGGGCAAAGAGTAACTCAAGCAGAGTCTGGGACTTGCCGCGTAAGGAAGGCTTCCCGGAGGAGGAAGCAGAGGCTCTGACAGATGGACAGACAGGGACTCAGAGGACGCAGAAGGGAGAAGGAAGAGGGCTTTCTCGCTCTGTGTACCTTGGGGAGGGTGGAAAGGAGGGCAGTGAGCCCCAGCGAAGACCGGACTCTGAGCTGCGGAAGCCCAGCCACAGAGGGGGTCGTCGCCTCCGCACCGTCCGCCCAATGGTCTCCACCGAAGCTTTTTGCTGGTGTCAGCCACGAGGCCTGGCGAACGCGGCGGGCGGGGTCCCGCTCCCCCGCACAACCCCGGCCTAACCCCTCCCCCGGGCGCCCATTGGTCTACACCCGCCCCCAACCCTGCGAAGTGCGCGGCGGAGGCGGTGGTCGGTCGCCTCCCTCCGGCCCCTGGCCTGGCTTCGCGGCGGAGGCGGCGCCTCTCCCGCAGGGCAGAGCCGGCTGGGCGGTGCGCGGCGCGGGGCGGGCGAGGGCAGGCGGGGGGCGCCGCACTCGGGCCCCAGGCGGTGA
>NW_023210893.1:0-560 GCF_002007445.2 Ailuropoda melanoleuca
CCAAACAAAAAACAGTTAACTGTGTGAAGTGTTGGATGTGTTAATTATCTTGATCTTGATAATCATTCTGCGATGTATATGTATGTCAAATCATCACATTGTGCACTTTAAATATATACAATTACATTTTTCTTTTTTTAAAATTATTTTATTATGCTATGTAAGTCACCATAGAGTTTCCGAGAGGAGTCCATACAATTACATTATTCAATTACTACTTAATAAAGTTAAAAAAATTACTTAGATCAATCTTCAATTCATGAATTTAGTTCCAGCTGTATCCTCTCTCTTATCTTACCCACCCCCTGTATTTACTTTTAGTTACCATTTTCTTTTTTTTTTTTTTAAGATTTTATTTATTTATTTGACAGAGAGAGAGAGCGAGAGAGGGAACATAAGCAGGGGGAGTAGGAGAGGGAGAAGCAGGCTTCCCGCTGAGCAGGAAGCCCGATACAGGGATCTATCCCAGAATGCTGGGGTGATAACCTGAGCCAAAGGCAGATGCTTAACAGCTGAGCCACCCAGGCGCCCATAGTTACCATGTTTGTTAATTCCCAAGA
>NW_023210894.1:0-560 GCF_002007445.2 Ailuropoda melanoleuca
CCAGCAAGAGAGGGAACACAAGCAGGAGGAGTGGGAGAGGAAGAAGCAGGCTCCCAGCGGAGGAGCCTGACACGGGGCTCCATCCCAGGACCCTGGGATCATGCCCTGAACCGAAGGCAGATGCTTAACGACTGAGCCACCCAGGCGCCCCACTGAGCCACCCAGGTGCCCCTGTTTTCACTTTTTTAAAGAAAGATTTTATTTATTTATTTAGGGAGAGTGTGAGCCAGGGGAGGGGCAGAGAGAGGGAGAGAGAATCTCAGGCAGACTCCATGCTGAGTGTGGAGCCCCACGAGAGTCTCAGTCTCAAGAACCCTGAGATCATGACCTGAGCTGAAATCAAGAATCAGACACTCCACCAACCGAGCCACCCAGATGCCCCTCTTTACTTTTTATAAGATGTCTGATCATATGCTTTGCGCATTTTTAAAATGGAGTCATTGTGCTTTTCATTTTGATTTGTATGAGTTTTTAAATTATCTCTTTTTATTTATTTTTTTAATTTTTTATTATGTTAGCCACCATACAGTACATCATTCATCATTAGTTTTTGATGTAGT
>NW_023210895.1:0-560 GCF_002007445.2 Ailuropoda melanoleuca
CCCCCCAGGCCGTGCGCAGGCCCCGTGTCTGCACACATACCGTTCCTCCGCGCGCTGCCTCTCCTCGGCCTCCTTCTCTCGGCGCTTCTGCTCTTCCCTCTGCTGTTCCAGCTCCTGAAGCTTCTGCCTCTCGAGCTGCCGTTTCTTAATGGAGGCGTCGCTCAGGTGTTTGGTGGAGTCGAAGGAAACCTTCGGGGGGAAAACAGCGCAGAGCACAGTGACCCACGAGCGCGCCCAAGACCTGACGTGGCACCCACTACGGGGCGGTGCTGCCCCACTGCACGATCGCGTGCATTCCAGAGAACCACAGGCTCGAGCGCAGGTCCGACCAGGACGCGGGGCCCGGATCCCGCGGCCACATCTGAACGCTCGCAGACACTCGGCTCAACGCTGAGCTCTCCTGACGATCCAGGAGGGGAGCGCCCACGGACAGACGCGACTGGCCTGCACCACTTTGCAAAGAGGAACGTCACCCTTTTACAAGACACTGTGTCCCCTCCCACTACCAGGGCCACACCGTCCCCCTGGACCGATGCCACCAGGCCGGCCACCACGGGGCC
>NW_023210897.1:0-560 GCF_002007445.2 Ailuropoda melanoleuca
TCAGTGGAAGACCAGGACCGGAATCGAGGCATGAGGATCACTGAGTCGCCATGACTAATTATTACTGAGCAATTTCTGCCAGACTCCCACCCTATGGAATTTAATGGCTACGGCCACCCTTCGCACATGAGGGAAATGGGGCTGAGCAGGGAGCCCCAGTGGCCCCTGCTGGCCAGCCTTCCTCCTGCCCCCTGGGCTGCCTGTGGGTTCCCCTGTGCCTGCCCCATTAGGAGAGCCCAGCGGACGGCCTGCTTCCTAGCCTGGGGTCCCCTCGCTGACCTTCCCCACTGCAGACGGCTCCATCGTCTCGTGCGGGTGCGTGGTGCAGTGTTTCAGCGTGGACAGCAGGATCGCTGAGAGCCCAGATCACCGCCTGAGCCACGGGGGACAGTGTGCTGACAACCTCACTGTTCATAGACCCTGGTGGCAGTCACAGCATCTGCTAGCCTGGGCTCCACAGAAGACGATGCTGGGTGTCACACGGCCATCAGAGCCTCTCCCTGCAAACAGCCACGTGGGACTGCAGGCCACAGACTGGGGGTACCGGCATGGGGTGTGCC
>NW_023210899.1:0-560 GCF_002007445.2 Ailuropoda melanoleuca
AAATGCTGTTAAAACACCTATTTTAAAACTCTTTCAGATAAAGAGACATGACTGTGATGAAAGCGTCACTGGGGAGATCTCTCTGTAGGACTGGCCCAATCCCATTTACAATTTAAAGAGCTGTACAAGTTATCAGGATCCGAGAAGATGGTCTCAAAAAAGGCTGAGAGCGTTGGTTTGAAACCATGGAGTTCCTTCCTCAGGACAACCTACTGTTCGCCACCTGCCATTCACTCAGTTCCTTAGTGAGGCCAACACATCAGCCTTTCACACTGAGGTCACTGGTGACCTTGCTGCCATCTCCTGAAACCCCAGAATTGGGTGACGGTGTCCTGTAAAGGGGAATGTGGGACAGAGGTGCAGAACTTTCCATTATCCGCTAACTGGGACGAGACTTTCACCACTCTACATGGCTGTTCTGTACTCTTACATAATGAGTAACTTTGACACCTGTTTTGCCACTTTTTAATTGTGCTGCTGAATATAATTGGAAAAAACCAAAGAGATACACCTAGGGAAAGGAAAATGGGCAAATAAGGGGAAAAAGTTTTTTTTTTTTT
>NW_023210901.1:0-317 GCF_002007445.2 Ailuropoda melanoleuca
TCTTCCTGCCTCCCCTTTATAAAGTAGTAATGACTACTGTTGCTTATTTAAGGTAGATGTTGAGGGAGGGAAAGGGAGTATGGTAAGATCTTCAGGAGAAATTTATCCTGGGAGTGGTAAATGAACAGTGGTCTTCCTCTGTACCTTAACTTTCCTAAACCTAAAGCACATTCCTGTCTTTGATCAGTAGGGGAAAAGGGATAAAGAATGGGGGGGGGGTTAATCAGAAGTGGGAATGAAACATGAGAGACTATGGACTATGAGAAACAAACTGAGGGCCTCAGAGGGGAGGGGGTGGGGGAATGGGATAGACCTGT
>NW_023210901.1:447-4582 GCF_002007445.2 Ailuropoda melanoleuca
ATGGTGCACTGCGTGTTATACGCAACTAATGAATCATCGAGCTTTACATTGGAAGCCGGGGATGTACTGTATGGTGACTAACATAATCTAATAAAAATAAATAAATAAATAAGAAATAAAATTTTAAAAAATAAAACAATTGCAAGGGAGAAAATTGTATTAGTCAGTGTTCTCCAGAGAAGCATAACCAATAGGCCCTCTTTCTGACTCTGTCTATCTCTCTCTATCTACCTATCTCTCTATCATCAAAATAAATTGTATATACAGAACGAGAGAAAGAGAAAGAAAGAATGAGAGAGAGACAGACGGAGTAGGAGAGAGAGAGAGATTTATTTACTTGAAGGAGTTGTCTCATGAG
The DNA here is from genome assembly GCF_002007445.2 of Ailuropoda melanoleuca. NCBI lineage: Eukaryota > Metazoa > Chordata > Mammalia > Carnivora > Ursidae > Ailuropoda > Ailuropoda melanoleuca. The sequence goes on from NW_023210901.1 coordinate 806, forward strand.
ATTTGGGGCCTGGCCAATCTGATGTCTGCAGAGCAGACCAGCAGGCTGGATGTAGGCCAGAGTCAGTCTTGCAGTCTTGAGTCTGGAAACAGGATTCCAGACAATTGTTACTGTCTCCTTTGTGAAGCTATTGTGGGGATTGCAGAGACCTTGGGTGAAAGGAAAAGGCAAAGGGCAGAAAGGGACAGGTTTTCAGGGTCTTTGAGTGCTTTATGAAGGATTTCAGTATACACAATACTCATTAATATACCCGATATGGATATCTAGTGGGGATTCTGGTCCTTTTAATTCAATTAGTCCTTAGTAGATAAGATTTCTGCTGATTTCCTTAAAAACCTGGGATCAAATTTTTTAAAATAATTTTTTATTATATTATGTTGGTCACCATACAGTACATCCCTAGATTTTGATGTAAAGTTCCATGATTCATTACATGCCTATAACACCCAGTGCACCATGCAATACGTGCCCTCCTTAATACCCATCACCAGATCAAATTTTTACCTGCTTCCCAGATTATGAAAATAAAGTCAAGTGACCTGCGCAAAGTGTACCCACAGTTACGATAGATCAGTTGGTTAAAGGGATAAAAAAGAGCAAGATCCAAATGTTTTTAAGATTAGTACTAGACCTATTTATTTATTTACTTACTTACTTACTTACGTACGTATGTACGTACTTACTTATTTGGCTTCACGCCCAAGGAGGGGCTTGAAGTCGGGACTCAGAGATCAAGAGTGGCATGCTCTACTGACTGAGCCAGCCAGGTGCCCCAGAATCCAAATTTTCAGATATATTGCCTGACAAAATAGGTCCTCACTCAGTTATGTTCATAAGTTCAACAGGACAACAATGGAACCGAAGACTGGCTTTACTTGGCACAGCTTCTCAAAAAATTTTATATTTTCTTTTTTCCTCCATCTTTCTTGAGGTGTAATCAACAGACAAATAAAGATTTAATGTATTTAAGGTGGCCATGTGATTTGATAAAGATGTACATTGTGACATGATCACCATGATCAACACACTTTTATACTTTTCTTGATGCAAAATTTTAAGCTTCAAGTTAGTATTTGCTTATATCTCCTAAGGTATGCTATTTATTTGTATTAACTAAAAATGAGTATTTTCCTTATATACAAAATATTTGTTGAGTAAATGAATGGCTTTTGATGAACAGATTTTGGAAACTGTTCAAAGATAGTTCTAATAGTGCCCATAATAATTACTGATCAAAGTGGAAAAGGCAGGTAGGCTTAGTACTCTACCTTACTTGGCTAGAAGAAGGCAGAAATATTGAAAAGGACAAATGCAAAATTAACAGAGAAGGAAGGAGTTTGAAAAAAATCCAGAGACCAAATTAAAAGGGTGAAACTACTTTTTTCTAAAGGTTTTATTTGTTCATTTGACAGAGAGAGAGAGAGAGAGAGAACACAAAAAGGGGGAACTGCAGAGGGAGAAGCAGGCACCCCGCTGAGCAGGGAGCCTGACGTGGGGCCCCATCCCAGGACCCAGGGACCATGACCTGAGCTGAAGGCAGGTGCTCAGCTGATTGAGCCACCCAGGCATCTGCCCTAAGGGTGAAATTATTTTAACAGATAACCAGGTACTCATGTCATCGTGTTTTAAAACATTTTGCTTTCACTCTGTTTCTTTTCAGAAGGGATTATGGAAGTAGTGGAAGAAAGAACATGATAACAGTTAGCTACATCACCCCTGTGTCATTGAAGAANCAGGTACTAATGTCATAGTGTTTTAAAACATTTTGCTTTCACTCTGTTTCTTTTCAGAAGGGATTATGGAAGTAGTGGAAGAAAGAACATGATAACAGTTAGCTACATCACCCCTGTGTCGTTGAAGAATATTGGTGAGTTTTACCACCTCTTCACTTGCATTGCCTGCCATGCCATCTATGGGGTATGTACCCGTATGCATGTGTGTTCATGGTACTGATCAAGACCCATTCTCAAACACTTGTCTGTTACGTTGCGTAAGTGTGTAGTATTTATACATTTAGTAGAAGGCCTTTTAACTTACGAGAATTATTTTAACCTCTTTGCTGTCTCAGGACTCAGTATACTTTTTCAATGTGTTGCTTTCTGCAGAGGCACCCCCGCACCCCCAAGATACCACAAATACACACACCCTCTAAGATTCCTCAACGTGTCTAGTCTAGGATTATGCCTTGGCACCTTTTAGATTTTGCCACAGCCCCTGTTCCTTCTCTCTAGTCATCAAAAAAGTCATAGAATTATGGAGTTTTGAGGTTGGAAGGGATCAATACCATCACTAGCACAGTGCCTGCTAGGCATTCACAAATGTTTGTGGAATGAATTTTGAATGAGATACACTCTTTCAAAGAGAGAAGGAGTCTCTTCTACTGGCAGACTGTCATTCAGTCTTTGCTTGTTTTTTTTGTTTTTTGTTTTTTAAAGATTTTATTTATTTATTCAACAGAGATAGAGACAGCCAGCGAGAGAGGGAACACAAGCAGGGGGAGTGGGAGAGGAAGAGGAAGGCTCATACCAGAGGAGCCTGATGTGGGGCTTGATCCCATAACGCCAGGATCACACCCTGAGCCGAAGGCAGACGCTTAACCACTATGCCACCCAGGCACCCCTAGTCTTTGCTTGTTTGTGGAAGCAAGGGAGTCTTTATTACCACCAGGGAAAGCCTGTCTTTCCTGAGCTCTGAAAGTCAGCATACAGATTCGATTTGGGCTGTTCTGGAGAAGAAATGGCAGAGTACAGCATAAGCATGAGAGTTCTGCTCCCCTGGGCTTCCCAATCCAGTGTCACTCTCTGAGACTTAACTCACCAGGACTGCATCCTTGGAATATCTGAGGGAGGTGCTTTTGAGTCTTTTTCTGGACACAGAGAAGAGGACACTATTTGGTTCTTACCTTAAAGCATCCTCACCTTTAAAATCCTCAGAGAAGGGGTACCTGGGTGATTCAGTGTGTTAAGCACCTGACTCTTGATCTCAGCTCAAGTCTTGATCTCAGGGTTGTGAGATTGAGCCCCACATCAGGCTCTCCCTGGCCTGGAGTCTGCTTAAGATTCTCTCTCTCCCTCCCCCTCTGCCCCTCCGTTCCACCACCCTTTGAAATCAGCAACAACAACTTAAGGGCCTCAGAGAAGTTTTCTTTCTCCACTTGTTTTGGTTGGCAGCTAGGTAGATAATACCATAATATACTATGAAGAATAAGATCTTTTTTTAAGAAAAGATTTAGTTACTCCTGTGTGTGTGTGTGTGTGTGTGTGTGTGAGAGAGAGAGAGAGAGAGAGAGAGAGAGATGGGGCTTGATCTCACAACCCTGACATCATGAACTGAGCCAAAACTAAAAGTCACACACGTGACCGACTGAGCTACCCAGGTGCCCCAATAGTTATTGCTTTTTAGAAAATTTCAATGTAATGGAAAACAGAAGTGTTTTTTTCCTTAATATTTCAGTACCATAAAATAGGCATTAAAGAGTAGACATAGGATTTGATTGTATCAGCAAAGTTTTCCTTTTTTTTTAAAGATTTTATTTATTTATTTATTTGACAGAGACAGCCAGCGAGAGAGGGAACACAAGCAGGGGGAGTAGGAGAGGAAGAAGCAGGCTCATAGTGGAGGAGCCTTATGTGGGGCTAGATCCCATAACACCGGGATCATGCCCTGAGCCAAGGGCAGACTCTTAACCGCTGTGCCACCCAGTCACCCCCCCGACTCCATTTCTTAATACTCATTATATTTCAAGGATTCCATTAAGATAAAAGTTTAAGATTAATT
>NW_023210902.1:0-560 GCF_002007445.2 Ailuropoda melanoleuca
CTCGCTGGCTGTCTCTATCTCTGTCGAATAAATAAATAAAATCTTTAAAAAAATAAAAAATAAAAAATAATAAAAAAATAAAAAAGATTTTATGTATTTGAAAGAAAGAGTGTACAAGTAGGGGGAGGGGCAGAGGGACAAGCAGACTCCTGGCTGAGCAGGGAGCCCAACAGGAGGCTCGATCCCGGGACCCTGAGATCAGGACCTGAGCTGAAATCAGACGTTTAACTGACTGAGCCACCCAGGCACCCCAGATTTTATTTTTAATTAATCTCTACACCCAATGTGGGGCTCGAACTCACAACCCTGAGATCAAGAGTCACATGTTCCACCGACTGACCCAGTCAGGCACCCTTCTTCCCCATTTTGCACATGAGGAAACAGCTCAAAGAGGTTATGTGACAAGCCCAGGGTCTCCCTTTGACCGGTAGAACTGGTGGCGAAAGTTCTTAGGCACAGAGGCACTTAATCACTACTTTTTTGGGTAGACTTTTTTTTTTTTTAAAGATTTTATTTATTTATTTGACAGAGGTAGAGACAGCCAGCCATAGAGGGAACAC
>NW_023210903.1:0-1377 GCF_002007445.2 Ailuropoda melanoleuca
TTCAGTACAACTTGTAGATGAGACCACTTTTGTGGTCTCATCTGCCTAAAATATCAAATATGATTAGAACAAAACATGCAGCAAAAATAATAATGCTAATTGCAGACACTTAGAATTTGATGTGTGCTACATACCCTTCTAAAGAGTTCATGCATATTTCCTAATTTACATCCCAGTGTGGTAGATACTATTATTCTCTTCATTTTACAGAAGAAGAAACTGAGACACAGAAATTTTAAGTAATTTGTTCCAGGTCACACAGCTAATAATACCCAGTGGTGTTGGGAATTTGGACCGTAGGCATTCTGGTTCCTACAAAGATACTGCCTCTCATACTATTCCGTGAAATCCCTGCTTGTCACTGAAAGCAGCATGTTAACTTCTATAATCACTGGAATAGCCATGGTCATTCACATACGTGAATGTTTAAAATTGTAGTTGATGTGGTGCTTGGAATACAAAAATAGAAATGTTCCCATAAGGTAATTTTCTCTCTTTCCCACTTTGACCAATATATAAATTTGTAGGTNCAGACTGTAGGCATTCTGGTTCCTACAAAGATACTGCCTCTCATACTATTCCGTGAAATACCTGCTTGTCACTGAAAGCAGCATGTTAACTTCTATAATCACTGGAATAGCCATGGTCATTCACATACGTGAATGTTTAAAATTATAGCTGATGTGGTGCTTAGAATACAAAAATAGAAATGTTCCCATAAGGTAATTTTCTCTCTTTCCCCCTTTGACCAATATATAAATTTGTAGGTTTATCTGATAAAATTTAAAAGCATGAAAAATGTTACGTTTTAGCAGTAAAGAAGTCAGTAAACTTTTCTGTAAGGAGTTTGTAAATATTTTTAGATTTTATTTATTTATTTATTTGAGAGAGAGAGAGAGAGAACAAGCAGTGGGGAAGGGCAGAGAGAGAGAGAGAGAAGCAGACTCCCTGTAAATATTTTAGGCTTTGTAGGCCATAGGTCCCTGTTGCAGCACCTCAACTCTGCTGTAGTCATGAATCAGTGTGTAGAGGAGAGTGTGGTTGTGTCCAATAAAATTGTATTTACAAAAATAGCTGATGGTGGTTTTATAGTAGATTGCCAATAGTTAAAAGTATTTCTTTCTTTTCTTTTTTAGTTGCAAGAAGCACAAGATCAACACGCAGAGGCTGTAAGATGTATTGAGAAGTCAAAAGATCACATTCAAAAGTACAATTTAAAGCAGCACAGAAAATAACTGGAGTATTTTATAAAGCAGATAAGCAGTGTAGTATGAGAAATATATCAGTGATGACAATAAATACATCATTGTTAAGCTAGATAAAAATTTCAGCTTTGTGCTATTTTGAAATGTATAATTTTTGCATATTATCTTTAAA
>NW_023210903.1:1442-2208 GCF_002007445.2 Ailuropoda melanoleuca
TTTCTTTTCTTTTTTAGTTGCAAGAAGCACAAGATCAACACGCAGAGGCTGTAAGATGTATTGAGAAGTCAAAAGATCACATTCAAAAGTACAATTTAAAGCAGCAAAGAAAATAACTGGAATATTTTATAAAGCAGATAAGCAGTGTAGTATGAGAAATATATCAGTGATGACAATAAATACATCATTGTTAAGCTAGATAAAAATTTCAGCTTTGTGCTATTTTGAAATGTATAATTTTTGCATATTATCTTTAAATTTTGCACATTAACTACAAAACCAAAAAATGGCGCAATTGCCAAATCTACTTTTTAAATTTTTAAGAATTTATGTAAGATCTTCAGCTATCTGTTTAGAAATTATATGGTACTTTTAAAATTTGTGTGTGAGAATAATTTTAAAATACACATATTAGGCTTGAAGTTGAAAATGCTGAGTTAAAAGTTGGAGTCAACAAGCAAGTGGGCAGAATTGAAGCGCTTCAGGAAATCCTGTTAAGTACGAGTTTGGTAAGTCAGTCTCTTAATTTCTGTCCTACCGAGAAGGAATTTTTATTTCTCTAGTAGTAGTATATAAGAATATTTTGGGTAATATGGAAATTTTCACTGATAAAAATGCTTATTCATATTTTTGCTAGTGACTACTAGTAGTATAATTCCTCTTTATAGATGAAGTTGCCTGAATTAATAAATTAATTTTATAGCAAGATTGTAATAAAAAAGATTGTGAATAGTCTAAGAAAAGCAATATTTTATACATACCACAT
>NW_023210905.1:0-560 GCF_002007445.2 Ailuropoda melanoleuca
AAGTTATCTAGCATGTTAGTCTTCTGAATTTTCCCTGCCATTATTAGAAACTGGATATATATTCTTGAATCCCTTTGTGCTGAAAAATATAGAGTAAGATTTTTTGTTCTTTAAGTACCTGAGCAGTACATGGTCTACATGTTTGCATGCTCGGAAGTCTTCATTTTGTCCTTAACATCTGATGGTTTCAAACCTAGAATACTCTATCCAACCAAACTACTTTTTCCTTCTCACCTGTGGGGCTGGCAGAGTTTTCTGTCTTGAATTCCCTCTAAAGTGCCTTTCCCTAAGGTGCTCCGCCAAAATGGGTGGTCTTAACTATGGCTGTGGGGGGGAGTGGGGGAGGAGGGGTGGCTACATGGGTAGGGAGAAGACACGTGAGGATGCACGCTACCGACCAAAGTAAGGCCGTCTTTACACTGGTGTAGAAAACCATTCACTCCTGGGAATAGCTGGTTGTGCACTTCAGGCAACTTTTTAACAGAGATCTGGAGTTAGACCATCCTGCTTTTCTTACTCCAAAGACCCTGTGCTGATCCTTCACCTGGTTGGAGGGCAGA
>NW_023210906.1:0-560 GCF_002007445.2 Ailuropoda melanoleuca
CTGAATGCGTGATGGGATGGGAAATGCAAGCTGAAAGCCGTATTGACTCCCACCGCAGTGCCCTCGCCGCGCTGGGAGCTGCCAGGTGTCTCTGTGGTGGGAATGAACCTGAAAACATGGGTGGAGTTTAATTGCCTAGGCACCGAGTTGCTCCAGGAGTGCAAAGAAACAATAAAGGCTGCAATTAAAACTCTGTCACCCACATTAAACAGTCGTGGTCTGTCCCAAAGAAGATGTGTAGGTCAAGCACACAAATTGTATTCGCGGGATATTAATGCGGAGACGTGGTTTAAAGACTTCTTACCTATTCTGCGCTGGCAGGTCTCCTCAGCTGCTAGACCTCAGTGTGAGTTACCTTTAGACTTTCCTGGACCCTCCAAGGGGCATTCTGTCCATTCAACCTTCAGTTTCCCAAATGTTTTCATTGGTATAAAGCATCCAGGACAGAGTTAACACTCAGAGCGTATTCCCTAATATTTGTTAAATAAAATGGAGGAAGAATGAATACCACTTATTCATTACCTGTTTATTAACCTCACCAGACTCTTAGCTCCTTCATA
>NW_023210907.1:0-560 GCF_002007445.2 Ailuropoda melanoleuca
CTGATGAATGAGGCTGGGGTGACATCTCCTTCCAGAGCCTGGTCTGTGTCGCCCTCTTTTTCTGAGCACATGAGGCCCTGGTGGATGCCTCAAGGGATGCTGTGAACGGAAACCAAACCACGGTCACCAAACCAAAGAGCGTGTGTCCCTCTGATGCCAGGTCTGGCCCGCTCGGGCAGAGGACACGTTTCCCAGGGGTCCTTACCCATGTCCATTATTTTAAACCCAGCCATTCGCAGTATCTGACTCATCCCTGGGACCGTGTGTGCCTGCGGCCCCTTTTCTAAGGGGTCAATGGGTAAACAGTGGGCAGGGGCAGTGGTGACGTGTGGTGACATAGAGGACAGACACCTGCCATCACAGTTTCCTGAACCATACCTACCACTCTGTATGTCACACCTGCAAGATGAATTACCTAAGAACTGGAAGTTTGTATCTTTGGACCAATGTCTCCCCATCCCTGCCCAGCCCCTGGCAACCCTCACTCTACTGTTTTTGAGTTTTCAATTGTTTTTTTACATTTCACATGTAAGTGATATTAGACAGTATTTGTCTTTCTC
>NW_023210908.1:0-560 GCF_002007445.2 Ailuropoda melanoleuca
CTGTATTAGTAGGCAAAAAAGGGTTGTAGCATCACATGCCTGGAAAGAAAAGGACAAGAAGGGACAGCCTCACTCCAATTTGTCCTGTCCACTGGCCCTGTGAAAGAGCTTGGAGTAGAGAACCAGCTGCAGGAAGTATGGAGGAGCCAAGATGAGGTATGCCATACTGGGCAGGGCAATTGAATCTCTCTCTCTGAAGGGATCCTCAGCAATAGAGATACACTCAACACTATGTGTTCTGTCTACAGAGACTACCATATCAGCAGAGGACAACGAAGAGTAGATATAACCTGAGCAAGGCAAGCAACACTCCCTACCACCTGCAAGCAACCAGTGATATAAGAAAATCTTTGCCTTCTGTTTCCCTCCTGCCTCCCTCCAAGCTAGAAGGAGCTAGACCTAATTGAGAGAAGCCATTTGCAGAGACACACTAGGCACCCCCACCACCTCCAGTTTCAAGCAGAGAGGTTCATGGATCAAGCCTGTGCTGGAATATAGGAACCAGAATAGGCTAGATTTTCCTACACTCGTTCAGAAAAGCCCCATGTGTCAAAGGCCTA
>NW_023210909.1:0-560 GCF_002007445.2 Ailuropoda melanoleuca
CGATCCCACAACGTCGGGATCACGCCCTGAGCCGAAGGCAGACGCTTAACTGCTGTGCCACCCAGGCGCCCAGGGTCCTGTTTTTCTACCCATTCATGAAGGAACTCTATGTCCTTTGATTAGAAAATTCAGTTCATTTGCATTTAGAATGATTGTGGATAGGGGAGGACTTCTAATTCCAACTTGTTAATTGTTATTTTGCTTTTCTGTAGTTTCTTTGTTTCTTCCTCTCTTTCTGCCTTCCTTTGTGAATTTGTGAATTTTTGTAGTAGCATGCTTTGATTCCCTTCTCTTTATTGTTTGTGAATCTACTACAGATTTTTGTTTATGATTACTGTAAGACATAAATATATGTATAGCAGCTTACTTTATGCCAATAATAATATATTTGATCAATTTCAACACCCTTCCAATTTCTCCCCTCCTGTTTTTAATGTCACAATTACATCTTTTTGTAGTGTGAATCCAATAAGAAATTACTGTAGCTAGCCGGGGCGCCTGGGTGGCACAGCGGTTAAGCGTCTGCCTTCGGCTCAGGGCGTGATTCCGGCGTTATGGGA
>NW_023210911.1:0-560 GCF_002007445.2 Ailuropoda melanoleuca
CGGTTTTTTTTTTTTTTTTTGAGAGAGAGAGAGAGAATGTACAAGCTGGGGGTGGGGGGATGGGATGGGGCAGAGGGAGAGAAAGAATCTTAAGCAGGCTCCACACCCAGCATGGAGCCCGATATGGGGTTCAAACTCACAACCCTGAGATCATGACCTGAACTGAAGTCAAGAGTTGGATGCCTAGCCAGCTGGGCCACCCAGGTGCCCCACATGGGTATCTTTTTAAAATATATCATGTTGACTGCTACGCAAAGAATGAATCTAAGAGATACAGAAATCAGTAGGGAGACTAGCAGAAAACCAAGGTAGAGATAACAAAATCTGAACTAAGGCAGAAATTATAGAAATGGGGAAAAAAAGAGAATAGAATCCAAGAAACATTTAGGATGCAATATGAGCAGGAGTCTTGGTAGGGTCTAGGATGATTCTCAATGTCTTCGCAAAACAAATAAAGCCCCTGAATATATAATATAAATATATATTATATATAAAAATTATATAAATTGTATAAATATATATATATATATTCAAAAAATTAGCTTTAGCTCCCTGTGAGA
>NW_023210912.1:0-560 GCF_002007445.2 Ailuropoda melanoleuca
CCCTCTCTTGCTGGCTGTCTCTATCTCTGTCAAATAAATAAATAAAATCTTAAAAAAAAAAAAAAGAACACCCAGTGAAATCTGAATTTCAAATAAATAATTTTTAACGTAAGTATGTCTCGGAAATATTTGGCAATGTGAGCCCCAGACTACATAGCCCTACACTGACCCAGTGTCTTTCTTGGCTGGTGTCCCCTCCCAGCCACAGAAGGAAAAGGTCAGAGGATCCTGGCAGGGAAGCCAGAGGGTCGTCCCTGTGCCTCCAGGAGAGCTGTGGGCTTTACCCTTGAGGAGCAAGGTGAGATTTTCCTCCCAGTCTCATTGCCACTGCCTGGACAGGGCCTCATCCAAGGGAGGGGCTTTTGCTTCTCTGATCCTCTGATATCTTGTCTATTTTAAAAAAGGCAAAAACGTTCCTTCATAAGGGCTGCTATGCTGATTAAGTGAAGTAACATATATAAAGCTTAACAATAGTATTTATTCCCTCACTTTTGCTCTCTTCAGAGCTATATCACTTCACTTTCGATATTAATACAGTCTCATCATCCGCACCAACTCAC
>NW_023210913.1:0-571 GCF_002007445.2 Ailuropoda melanoleuca
AGTATGGAGGAAACAATTTGACAGTAAGACAACAGTATTGCATGGAGAGGAATCACGGCCAGAAGGCCAGGTGCAGAATACACCACTATGCTATTGATGAGGGTGTCAGAACAGGCGAGCTTCAGGACTTCAGGAAGATCACAAAAAAGTGTGGGATTTCCATGTTTGTGCAGAAGGACAGCCTTGAAAGTGTCAAGGTGACAGACAGCCACAAAGCCGTCATAGGCCATCATGGTCAGGAGTACATTGTCCATGCATCCAAACACAATGAAAAAAAAAATGACTGGCTGAGGCAGCCTGCATATGTGATAACTTTGCTCTGAGTCCGGATGTTCAGAAGCATCTTGGGGATGGTGGCGGAGGTGAAACAGATGTCAGCAGAGGACAGGTTGGCCAGGAAGAAGTACATGGGGGTGTGGAGGCGGGGGTCTGAGCAGATGGCCAGGATGATGAGCAGGTTCCCAGTGAACGTGACCAAGTATACGCACAGGAACAGCCCGAAGAGCATGAACTGAATCTCCGACTTTGCTGAAAACCCCAGGAGGAGAAATTCTGCAGCATGTGTTTGATT
>NW_023210914.1:0-1072 GCF_002007445.2 Ailuropoda melanoleuca
AATAAAAGACTGAAATTGACATCAGAAAACTGTGAGAAAACTTCAAGTGGCTAATCTACAATTCCTCAAAGGGGCAGAGGAAAGGAACCACAAAAAAAAAATCTGAACAAAAAATGACTGGGGCACCTCGGTGGCTTAGTCGGTGGGTGTCTGTCTGCCTTCAGCTCAGGTCATGATCTCAGGGTCCTGGGATCAAGCCCCATATCGGACTCCCTACTTAGTGGCAAATCTCCCTCTCTTTCTGCCCCTCCCCCTGCTCATGCATTCTCTCTCTCAAATAAATGAATAAAGTCTTAAAAAGAAAGAAAAAGAAAAAATGACCAAAACCTTTCTAAACTTAATGAAAACTATACTCCCACAGATCCAGAAGGATCTGACTAGGAGAGAAGAAATTGAAGTTAACTGTTATAATTTTCTTAAACTGCATATGACGTGGTAAAACATTACTTGAAGGTGGATTTTGATGCTTAAATCATATACTTTAAACCCTAATCACTAAAATAGCAAAACTAAAGAGGTATAGTGAGTAAGCAAAATACATACATACACACACATGTAAATAAAACTAAATCAGAAATTACTTGATTAATCTAAAAGAAAGCAAAAGAAGAGAATGGGAACAAACAGCAGAAAGGACAAATGGAAGTCAAACAACATGCCGACAGATTCAAATCAACCACATTAACAATCACATGAAATGAAAATGGTCTAAAAGCCTCAATTAAGAGGCAGGTTCTCAAAATGGATAAAAAAGGAAGACGTAGGGGCGCCTGGGTGGCTCAGTTGTTAAGCGTCTGCCTTCGGATCAGGGTGTGATCCCGGAGTCCTGGGATTGAGCCCCACATCAGGCTCCTCTACTGGGAGCCTGCTTCTTCCTCTCCCACTCCCACTGCCTGTATACATTCCCTCTCTCGCTGGCTGTCTCTCTCTCTATCAAATAAATAAAGAAAATCTTAAAAAAAAAGGAAGACCTAATTATATGCCACCTATAACAAAAAATATACTTTAACACAAAATTGTTAAAAGGCCAGAAATATGATAGACCACACTAACTCTTGACAAAAGAAGGCTG
>NW_023210915.1:0-560 GCF_002007445.2 Ailuropoda melanoleuca
AATTCTTCATTCTCTCTTTTGTTCAGCCTCAGTATTTTCCATTACCTTGTGTTCTGTATCACTCATTCCTTCCTCTGCTTCTTCCAGTCTTGTGCTCATTGCATCAAGCATGTTTCGAATCTCAGTTATTGGATATTTATTTATGACTGATACTTTTTTTCAACTCTTTTATCTATGTGGTAATGGTCTCCCTGAAGTCTTCTATTATTTTCTCTAGCCCAGTACATATCCTCATGAATGTTCCTTTAAATTCTCCATCAGGCATGTTACTTGTCTCTGTTTCTCTATATTCTCTGTGTGAGAATTATCTTGATCTTTCATTTGGGGTGAATTCCTCTGTCTTCACATTATGGCTACGTCTCTGCCTTCTTCTTTATGTTAGAAAAGTCCATTATATTTCTTGCTCTGAGAGTAATGGTTTTAAGAAGAGGTCATACAGCTTCCAGGATCTGGTGCTCAATGAGTATTTGGTCATCAATATTAAGCAGTGAATATCTTATTATTTTTCCAAATTTGAAATTGCAGTTATGTGATATGAGGTAAGACTTTCAAGTCAAACA
>NW_023210916.1:0-560 GCF_002007445.2 Ailuropoda melanoleuca
AAAAAAAAAAAAGATTTTATCAGTCTCTGCCAGTTTCTCATTTCCTCCCTACAAAGCCTTTATGTCCCAGGGCATGCTTTGTCTGAAAATACTTTGATTCATTTATTTTTCTACCAGATACATTCCATGCCAACATACATTCCGAGGTGCTAAATTCAATGTCTAGGATTGATTTGAGTTAGATGGTGAATTCAAGGTCATTGTATAATTTTAGGAAAGGTCTGATGATTGCAATGATATCTTCATGTGATAAATACTTTCCTATCTACTTATCTAATTAATTATGTATCTGTCAGTATCTTTGATGTTATAGGTGAATGGCAACTCCGAAAATGCCAGTCTTCATAGGTTCTTTTCACGCTGATTTATTTTCAGGTTCTGAATAATATTTGCAGGATCACATTCAATTGGGATACATTTAAAGTAACTCAGTAGATTTGTCTTGATTTGATATTACCTTACAATTTAGAGATAAAAGCAGATTCCACTTTGCAAGGCATATACCTAACATTTTAAAATGAGTATTTTATTTTGGTGTTTTCAGATTAATTTTGTATTAT
>NW_023210917.1:0-560 GCF_002007445.2 Ailuropoda melanoleuca
ACCCGCACCTAGATTCCATGGCTCTTTGGACACTCTGTGATGAGGTCCATGACAGCAGTGAAGACTGGGATCCATTGCCCCCTTTTATCTCTACTAACACATATTCCTCTTGTTCTGTCAGCCAAGGAAGCCAGCCTCTAGGCATCTCAAAGACCTCATCCTTGGATAGGCAACTTCCAAATGCTTCTCCTATCCTGTGGGAATGTGAGCTTTATTTCTTAAGACCCTGGGAAAGAATTCTCAATAAACTCAATTAGGTGATAGAGTTTCCTCTTGTCTTCTTAATTAATTTTAGTAAATAAATTAAAATGGTGATATAAAGTTGGCAGCAGTAGTCCCACTGTACAGAGTAATCAAAGAGTTGGAAATGTTTTTAAATGACATCATCATCATTATATTTTTGCCTATAAAATAAATAAAACAAATTATTAATATTCAGTTCTGGTCATGAAAATACTGGTATTCAGTACTCATATACAAGAATGCTGTCATAAATTGGCCCAAACAGTTTGGAAAGCAGTTTGGAAATAATTATCAGGAGCCCTAAAGGTGTTTATATC
>NW_023210918.1:0-560 GCF_002007445.2 Ailuropoda melanoleuca
TATTGCATTGTGTGGATGGACAGATTTTGTTTATGTCCATCTGTCAATGGACATTTAGATTGTTTTCCACCTTTGGCCATCATGAAAAATGATGCTATGAACATGCATGTGCAAATATCTGTTGGAATCCCTCATCTGAACCCCTTTGGATATATACTGCCAGAGAGTTTTGGCCCCAGAGGAAATGAACCCATCCTGCTTTTAGCTTTAAGAGATGGTTCTTAAGACGATAGCTGCTATCGCCGAAAGGGCCACTAGAGGGCAGTGCTTCACCAGGGCTTCTCTGCCGGCCAACCCAAGACCACAGTGAGAAAAAACCCCCAAACCAGGCTGGGAATGCAACATGGACCGCCTAAGTGTGGGGCCCTGGCTTCAGTTAGTGAGGGACACCTGGGTCCGTTAGGTCTACCTTTCCTTCTCTCGCTTTTGATAGAGATGTGGTGGAGTGATATTTTCTGTGCTGCAGGGAAAAAAAATTTCCAGATGGGCTAAAGGGCAAATGTAAACAACAAACACCCCAAATTAATACAATTTGTAGAAGAAATTTACAAGGCAATTTT
>NW_023210919.1:0-560 GCF_002007445.2 Ailuropoda melanoleuca
TTTGTTTGTTTGTTTAACCTTAGGGGCATTTGTTAACTATGAGCATAGATAGGTTCAGCATTGGGCTTACCCAAGCAAAGAGACTCTAGTGGAATGAAAACCAGCAAAGCTGCAGCAGTCATGCAGAGCTGGTGTGACAGAATGAAAACTCACAGGGACCTAAATGCACCATCAGATTCCCATGGAACGTTTCCTGGGTTCTGATGCTATGTGGAAGACAGGGAAACAAAGATGGAAGATTCTAAAAGGCAGAGTAAAACCTCTCACAGTCTTGTGTGCTTGGGAAACAGAAAAACTGGGATAACACTGACCTCCCTACAGAGCCACTCTCCCCCTCAAGATATCTGCCAGAGTTTGAAGGCACATGGATATGAAGCTGGAACCTGAACAGGGCAAATTTGGATCCCTTGATCTTTCAGTACTGAGGAGATGGAGACTTTCCAGGCTTTCAGTCAGAAGATCAGATGTCCATGTCCTAAGGGCAGAATTAAGCCAGAGAGGAGATAATTCTCACTACATCTCAACCCAGCAGTGCCCCAGCTCAATTTCTGATTGAATAA
>NW_023210920.1:0-560 GCF_002007445.2 Ailuropoda melanoleuca
TCCAAAGGATCAAGCCAGGGAATTCAGTGGAAGGCAGAGTTGACACTTAGAAGCTGGAGCTGCTAGAAATTCTTCCTTTGTCCAAAGTGTGGTCACCACAGGAGTAGCTTGTATGAAGTAGAGTTGAGATGTGACTTTGGAACCCTTCTCCTCCTCCTCCTGCCACCGGGCCCTCTAGCGCACAAAGGTGTTGCAAGGTCCGCACCGAGCACGTTGGACACAAGGATTGGAGATGCAAGGCCCGATGGGCTTGTCACATGCATTGGTTGTGGCACATGGGTTGCAGGGGAGCCTGCAGAGAGAAGACCAGGAGGGCCAGTTAGGGGGAAATGAACTGAAGGATAGAAAAATACTAAATGCACTTTGTATGAGAATATAGCACTTCCTCAGACTGCCTCCAACCAAAAGCTTGGAAATATCCACTTGTTTCCATCAAGACAATTTTTCATCCCCGCAGCAACCTCATGCACTCCAAGGGAAATAGCACTAGCCTCCCACTCACTTGCAGTCCTCGCTCTCCAGCAGGCCCCGGTACGTGTTGATCTCGCACTCCAGCCGGG
>NW_023210921.1:0-560 GCF_002007445.2 Ailuropoda melanoleuca
AAAAAAAAAATTAAAAATAGAGCTACCTTATGATCCAGCAATCCCACTTGCACCCCCATGTTCATTACAGCATTATTCACAATAGTCAAGACAGGAAACAACCTAAGTGTACAGCAATGGATGACTGGATAAAGAAGATGTGGTGTACCTATACGTATATATGTGTGTGTGTGTACATACATACATACATGTGTACATACAATGGAACAGTATTCAGACATGAGAAAGAAGGAAATCATGTAATTTGCATAAATGTGGATTGACTTTGAAGGCATTATGCTAAGTGATATAAGTCAGAGAAAAATATTTTATGATCCTACTTATATGTGGAATCTAAAAAACTGAACTCTGGAACAGAGTAGTGGTGGTGGTTGAGGGCCAGGGGTTGGGGTAAATGGAAAGATTTCAGTCAAATATTATGAACTTCCAGTTATACACAGAATAAGTTCTTGGGATCTAATATATGACATGGTGACTGTAGTTAGCAATGCTGTGTTGTATACTTGAAAGTTGCTAAGAGAGTAGATCTTAAATGTTCTCATCACAAAAAGAAAAAAAAA
>NW_023210922.1:0-560 GCF_002007445.2 Ailuropoda melanoleuca
TTCAAAGAGTTTCTGAAGAATATATGAAAAATAAATCATTACCCAAAGCTAAAGAATATTGTTTAATAAAGGTACTATTCTTAAATGCTATAGCCAAAGGGACACACAAGAAATGATAGAATGATGAAGAATGGGAAAGCACAATAAGCCAAATATTTTAAAACAAACAAAAACTTGTTGTAAGACTTTATCACCAAGCTCTACATGAACCTCGAGCAAGTAACTAAATCATTTTGATAATCAGATTCCTTTACTGTCATAATCCCATGGTCCTATCATAAGTGCTGGGCATTGCATTATATATTTTCCCTTGAAAGAACAGTCATAAACTGGCCTTAAGGTGAGGAGTAGCAATTCCGCCAGAGTTAATGAGATTATCATCCCACAGAAATGCCAAATTACTTATAGTAATTTAGCAGTATTGATTTTTAAAGAAATATAAGTCAATATATTCTCAAATGACAAAGGTTAAATCTATACTTATTTTCATAATAGTTATAATACCTAAAATTTTACCTCAAATACCAATACTTTGTATATCCCAAATTTAGCCAAAGAAA
>NW_023210923.1:0-560 GCF_002007445.2 Ailuropoda melanoleuca
TTCAATTCCCCCTCACATCATTAATACCTTCTCCAGTTTTAAGCCTTTTACAACAATTGGGACTTCTGCTGAGTTCATTCCAATCCTATCAGCCAAAACCAGCTCATCAGGAATAGATGCTAGTAGTGGGCTGTGTTTGAAGGAATCAGACTATTGCAGAGAGATTTCTGCTTGCCTTGTAAGAATGATGTAATCCACTCGAAGAATCTGCCTACCTGGAATGTCAAGATTTGGCTAAGTCTGTGATAAATACTTGTACTCTCAACATAGTATGTGTCTAATTCGGGGACTACTGTTACGCAGGTACCAGGCTTACATCTGCCCCATATTAACCCACCCCCACCCTATAATAACCCTGTATTGGGGCTAATTGTTAGACCTTGAGATAATTTAAAACCACCTCCCCTCCAGTGAACTGTTCTTCCTTAAGGATATGCAGAAACCTCCAAAATGAGGCAAGAGTGGGCTATGCAGGAGAACTTCCAAGAGTAACACTTCCCTCTTGGGTGCTATGCAAGTGTGGATTCCCTTGGTAGGAATAATACAAATGGAAAATGGTC
>NW_023210924.1:0-560 GCF_002007445.2 Ailuropoda melanoleuca
GGAGTTTTTTGGCCATTTTTATTTTTAAAATGTTTTATTTATTTATATTAGCACATGAGTAGGGGCAGGAGCAGAGGGAGAGGAAGAGAATCTCAAGCAGACCTTGTGCTGAGTGTGGTGCCCAGTGCTGGGCTTGAGCTCATGACCCTGAGATCATGACTGAGCCAAAACCAAGAGTTGGATGCTTAACTGACTGAGCCACTCAGGTGTCCCTGGCCATTTTTATTTTAAATAATTTTTCTGCCCCTTTTTTTCCTCCTCCTGGGACTCCATTATGTGTATATCATCCACTTAATGGTATCACAGAACTTTCTTGGGGTTTCCTCACTGATTTTCATTTTTTTCTTTTTTGTTCCTGTGACAGAATAATTTTCATTGACCTGTCCTCAAGTTCATTGATCCTTGCTTCTGATTGATCTAGTCTGTTGTTGAATACCTCCCATGGATTTTTCAATTCAATGTTGTATTCAGTTTTTGGACTTCTGTTTGCTACTTTTTAACATTTTCTGTTTCTGTTAAACTTCTCATGTTATTCATCCATTGTTCTCCTTCAATGGGCA
>NW_023210925.1:0-965 GCF_002007445.2 Ailuropoda melanoleuca
AGACAGGAATTACGTAAGCGAAGTTCAGGGGCTCATGACCGCTTTGAATGCAGTGCTCGTGAGTTCTGCCGTGGTCGTGTTGGAAGTGGGTCAGGGATCTGACGCAGGCCCGTCTATCCTAACAGTCATTTGTGTGCCCCCAGCCCCCCTGAGAGCTGAGCCTCCAGAGAGGGCATTCCTCACCTTTCTAGCCTCCACAGTGTCTGGCATAGCCCCTTTATTTAGTGGACCAATGTTTATCAGGCACCTATATGTGTGAGGGACGCTACAGGGTTTTGGAGCATTTCATGGTTCCCTCCCTCGGAGTTGCTTCGATGCTTTTTCTCTGATTTGATCTGTAAGTTATATTTGTACAAGACATCTGATTACCAAGGGTTTTCTCCACAGTCTTTGCAGAAGATCTACAAATCACCTAAAACAGCGGCTATCTGGAAGAGAATTAGGGCTGGGGCTTTAAAGACACCGCTCCAGGGAGTTTTAATTAGAACTGCAAATGTATCATAGATACATTTGGTGAATCAAACCTGATCCTAATAAAATTGCTACATGGCTCAATTGCAGGCATCGTGCCTTAGGCTTCTCTGTATTCCCTCTGGTGTCTTGCAGAGGTTCTAAATATAGCAGGTTTGCTATGTCTGCTAGGTGATAAGTAATGCTACTGAAAATTTTGTATCTGAACACTTCCTCTTTTTGTCTTTTGAAGATTAATGGTGTTTTCCTCGGGGGAAAGTTGGCTGNAAAAGTTGGCTGCTTACAACATAGAAGTATCTGGGTTATTTGTCACAAGTCACCAACTCTAGGATTTATCAATAGCAGAAAAAAGAGGGTTTGAGATAAATGTCTCTATTTTAAAAGCTTACAAAGTAAAGTTTGTTCCGTTTATTATTATTATTATTATTTCATTATATTATGTTAATCACCATACAGTACATCCCCAGATTCCGATGTAAAGTTTGATGCTTCAT
>NW_023210926.1:0-826 GCF_002007445.2 Ailuropoda melanoleuca
CAACCACAAGGAAAAATTTGGAAGAAAGTGAAACACTTGGAGACTAAGAACCATCCTGCTCAGGAATGACTTGATAAACCAGGAAATCAAAAAACAATTCAAACGATTTATGGAGACCAATGAGAATGAAAACACAACGGTCCAAAACCTGTGGGATACTGCAAAGGCAGTCCTAAGGGGGAAATACATAGCCATCCAAGCCTCACTCAAAAGAATAGANTCTCACCTCAAGAAGCTGGAACAGCAACAGAGGGACAGGCCTAATCCACTCATGAGGAAGGAGTTGACCAAGATTAGAGCAGAAATCCATAAATTAGAAACGAGAAGTACAGTAGAGCAGATCAACAGGACTAGAAGCTGGTTCTTTGAGAGAATCAATAAAATTGACAGACCACAGGCAAGACTCATCCAAAAGAAAAGAGAAAGAACCAAAATTATTAAAATTATGAATGAAAAAGGAGAGGTCACGACCAACACCAATGAAATTGGAAGGATTATTAGAAATTATTATCGGGGCACCTGGGTAGTGCAGCCATTAAGTGTCTGCCTTCTGCTCAGGGCGTGACCCCGGCGTTCCGGGATCGAGTCCCATGTCGGGCTCCTCCACTGGGAGCCTGCTTCTTCCTCTCCCACTCCCCTGCTGTGTTCCCTCTCTCGCTGGCTGTCTTTCTGTCACAGAAATAAATAAAATCTTTAAAAAAAAAAAAGAAACTTTTATCAACAGCTATATGCCAATAAATTAAGCAATCTGGAACAGATAGAGGCCTTCCTGGAAACCTATAAACTACCAAGACTGAAACAGGAAGAAATTGATTTCTTAAACAGG
>NW_023210928.1:0-560 GCF_002007445.2 Ailuropoda melanoleuca
TTTTTTTTATCGTTGCGAGCATTAGTTATCGTAACTGTCTCTGTACGATCCACCTCCTCCATAGCTCCCACTGCTTCGACCACTGCTGCTGTACGAGTCCCGGGAGCCACCATATCCGCCTCCGTATCCACCACCTCCATAGCCGCTGCTTCTTGATTCATACCCTCGGCTACCATAACTATCACCGCCACCTCGCCCTCTTCCTCCACGAGAGAATCCTCTACCAGATGACCCCCCACGGTACCCTCCACGGCTCCTGTCTGATTTGCCAGCCTGGTCCACTCTGATCTGGCGCCCATCCAGGGTCTTGCCGTCCATGCCCTTCAATGCGTCATTTGCATCATCGCAGTTTCCGTACGTGACAAATCCAAACCCTCTGGATCTCTGCGTTTCGCGGTCCTTAATTACAACAATCTCAGAGATCTTGCCATACTTGCAAAATTCCTTCTCCAAGTCATTTTCAGTTGTTTCAAAACTGAGCCCGCCAACGAATATCTTTCCTTCATCAGAAGACATGGTCACTGTTGTTAGTCACGAGTAACAGAAAGCGAATCAGTTCC
>NW_023210929.1:0-560 GCF_002007445.2 Ailuropoda melanoleuca
GCTGCTTCTTTGGTCAAAAAATTGGGATTAGTTAAGAATACAGTCTCTTAAATTGAAAGACTCCTTTAGGAATCATAGAAAGAACACACCAGTAGGTCAAGTCTTAAAGTTCATAGGGTGGGATCCTACCAGTGTCTTTGAGATACAACCACCAACATTTCAGGATGCATGAGGGATAGCAGGTGGTCTCTTGAATGCTACCCCTTCCAATAACTTTGCAGAGTTCAGATTTGTATTTCTATGATGATGAGTGATGGTGAGTATCTTTTCATTTGTCTGTTGGACATGACAGACTGCTGGATTAGACTCTGGAAAACTGTCTAATCATGTCTTCACTTCACAACTATCAGAAGGGCTAAAATTAACAATACAGGAAACAACAAATATTGGCAAGGATGTGGAGAAAGGGGAAAACTCTTACACCGTTGGTGGGCATGCAAACTGTTGCAGAAACACAGGAAAACAGTATGACGGTTCCACAAAAAGTTAAAAATGGAACTACCCTACAACCCAACAATTGCACTACTCAGTATTTACCTAAAGTATACAAAACTACTGAT
>NW_023210930.1:0-560 GCF_002007445.2 Ailuropoda melanoleuca
GGGCTTGACTGAGAGGGAGCCCCCGCAGGAGACTGGAATGTGGGTGGAAGGGGGAAGCAAGGTTTTTCTCTCCCTTTCTGCCTTAGGGAGTATCCCCATAGCAGGTGTAGCTGCCCCCTGGGTTCAGTACCCTTCCCCCACAAAAGGCCTCCTGGAGCATCTACTTGGCTAAGTGACCCCACTTTGCTGAGCGGCTCCAGGGAGAGCACCTTCTTGCCTTGTCCCTCCAACCCAGGGTTGGCAGTGGCTGACTCTAACCTCTGGGTTCTCAGCTGGGCTCCCCAGTCTCCCAGCTCCCGTGTAACTAATGGTCTGCCTCAAGTCCCTGTGCCTTACAGGCTCAGGTGCTGTTTGCCTCCTGCTTAGATCCCAACTTAGAGAAGCTGTGCAGTAAACACCAAACACCCATCACTTACATCTCACAATGATTAGCATTCTGCCATAGTGCCGTCATCTATTTTTATGTGGGTTATGTAAACCCAGACATCTTGATGTTGCTAATGATCTCAGTGTGTATCTCCAAAAAATTTAGGACGTAACAAGCATATTTAAATCGTTCC
>NW_023210933.1:0-560 GCF_002007445.2 Ailuropoda melanoleuca
TGAGATATGCTTGGTCAAGTTCAGAGCGGGGCCAACCCCAGGTGGGAAGCCAGGTAGATGTGATTCTAAAATCCATGCTTTTAAGTCATATCAGGCCTCTTGACTCTCAGGCCCCAGGCCAGCAAGTAGGTAGTTAGGAAGTCTGGGGGGAGGGGGTGTGAGTAAAGGGCAAATGGGGTATTTGGGGGCTCAGAGTGGCGAGTTCTTGGCAGTCTGGGGGGAAACACCCATAGCAGCCTTCGTAAATGATGCCAAGATCCACAATGTGAGGCTCAGAGAAGTTAAGAGGTGGCCCAAGGTCGCACAGATCCCATGTAGAAATGCTCCAAGGGCGTCCACGCCTCCACAGGCCACGCTGCAGAACGCGTGGGCCTCCTATGGTGGGGGGTGGGGGGGACAAAGGGAGGGGAGCCAGGCAGAGGCTTGCTCTCCCAGCCCGCACCTAAGGCAAAGGGCCAAGGGAGACAGGAAATGGGGGCTGGCCATCTCTCAGCCCAACAGAGAGGGCCTCAGTGCCTCGAAGTGTCAGAGCTGGGCCACACAAAGCCCTCTTGTCTTCC
>NW_023210934.1:0-560 GCF_002007445.2 Ailuropoda melanoleuca
ATAATAATAATAATAATAATAATAATAAGAGGAGATTTTTAACACCCCACTTATATCAAAGAACAGGTCAAGACAGAAAATCAGTATGGAAACATTGGCCTTAAATGACACATTAGATTAGAGGAACGTAATAGATAGATACAGAACATTCCATCCAGAAGCCAACTATGCATTCTTTTCAAGTGCTCATGGAATACTTTCCCGGACAGATGTGTTAGACCACAAACAAGTCTCAATAAATTTAGAAGTTTTAAATCATATCAAGCATTTTTTCTGACCACAGTGGTGTAAAACTAGGAATCAATTACAAGAAGAAAACTGGAAAAATAATACAAATACTTGGTAATTAAACAACATGTTACTGAACAACTACTGGATCACAGAAGAAGTCAAAAGATAAATTTAAAAACAAAAACACAAAAACACAAACCCAGAGATAAATGAAAACAGAAATACAACATACCAAAACCTATGGGATGCAGCAAAAGCAGTTCTAAGACGGAAGTTCATTTCATAGCAGTAGAGGCCTACCTCAAGAAACAAGAGAAATCTCAAATAAC
>NW_023210935.1:0-561 GCF_002007445.2 Ailuropoda melanoleuca
GGATGCTATTTATTATCAACATATTTTCTATCATTACAAAATCTGGAATTAGAGCTAAAATCTGCTCCATACATCTTTAGGCTTGAACTTTCAGTTCAGTACTCTGCAAGGTGCTGTCTCCACAATGTTCAGAGCTATTTTCAGGTGGATGTTCTGGACAGAAAAAAAAAAAAAAAGCAGCTTCCTAAAAATAATTTTTCAGTGGCAATCCTACATCTCCCGGAAATGATGCACCTTATCTTGTTGATAGGGTCTGAAATCTTATGGCAGAGCCATCAGCCCTAGATGGACTGCTGGTGGTAATGAGATTAAATTCCTCTCCACTGAAAATAGTCCTCATCTTCCAGCACAGCCCAAACAGCACTTTGCAACTTTATCCAGAAAGCCTGATGTTAAAGAAGAGCAATGGGTAACCCACACCTGGATTTGCAACATAGAGCTGGAAGCTTAACATAATAGGCAGCTTGCCTCACTCAGATTTCATCCAAACCCTTCCCTTAGAAGAAAAAAAGGAAAGTGGTGTTCCTTAGGTGTCTTCCATGTGGTAGGTGTTTTATATAT
>NW_023210936.1:0-892 GCF_002007445.2 Ailuropoda melanoleuca
ATGAATAAAAGAATTAGAAGAAAAATGAAAGAAAAGAGGGACAAATGAATGGAAGGAAAAGAAAGAACACATTGACTTCTGCTATTTCTACCTCTTTCTTCTCCTTCACCTCCTGGAATATGAGTACAGAAAGAGAGCCTCAATTAAGAGTGGACACATTAATTAATAATCAGGTTACTTACTTTACACAGTAGCAAGTCCCTCAACCTTAGGACTCTTTACATAGATGATTCACAAGAATGTTATATAAGTAAATTATAAATGTAATTAAACCATAAATACATAGATGCTGCTGATTTGTATAAATCTTCTAATGAAGTGTTTTTCTTAGTCTGCATCGAATAGTTCATGAAAAAGCCTCCTAGCTAAGGAATGTGTCTTCTGAGCAATGGCTACTTCAAATCCATTTATAAATAAATTCATGGAGGGAGAGAGGAGCTAAGATGGCAGAGTAGTAGGAGGACCCTAGGCTTGCCTCTTTCTTTGAACACAGCTAGATAAACATCAAATCATTCTGGATACCCAGGAAATCGATCTGAGGACTGACAGAACAAACAGCACAACTAGACAGAGAGGAGAGGCCACCTCATGGAAGGTAGGAGGACTTAGATGTGATTTGGGGCAGAAANAGATTTGGGGCAGAAAGAGATCACAGGTGCTGCAGAGAGGAGGGACCCCTGGTTGTGGAGAAAGATAGGGGAAAGAGAGAGAGGAGCTCACAGGGGATTGCACAAGAAAGCACTTCTCCAAAGGCGTTGACTGGAAAAATGAAATGGCCTGATTTTCATGAGTTTCTACAACCAGTGAGGCCCAAAGACTGGAGTTTTAAAAGGTCTGTGGTGTGACCAGTGTGGAGCCCTGAGGGCACTGCAGTCCTCCAGTAGAGGAGGGC
>NW_023210937.1:0-561 GCF_002007445.2 Ailuropoda melanoleuca
AAAAAAAAAAAGATTCAGTGCAATGAGATCTAGAAAGGGCTTCTAACAGTGTCTGGAACATAGAAATGGCTCAGTAAATATCAGCCATTATCATTATTGTTATTTTCACCAATTTCCAAATAGGTAAACATTTTCCCTTTTTCCTAAGATCCAAAAATTTCTTCAAGAAGGTTTTCATGGGAGACCACCCCCTGAAGGATCCTGAATTTCCCCAAGACTGGTGATAGGAGCCATGCGGGCTGGCTCCTACCATGGACCTCTGGGAAAGCCATACTACCTCTGCTTTTTGCAACCAGCTCAGGACTCAGGATGTTTTCCGTCCAGGAGCTGCCATCAAGCTTAGACACTGGTTAGCCACAGACACATCTGCATTAAAAGCGATTTCATTCTCAGATCCACAAACAGCACCAGCCTTCCCACTTTCCAAGGCCAGAGAAGGGTCATAAGGTCAGAGCTCTGGAGAATGTTCCCCTGGCCTGAGGAGGTCCAGAGGACACTTGACTCTCCCACTCTTGGTTGCGAATCTCCAGCCCTCACATCCAATGAGCCTATGGGGCCGAT
>NW_023210938.1:0-768 GCF_002007445.2 Ailuropoda melanoleuca
AGTCCAGCTGCCGCTCGGGTGTGAGGAAAGGAGTCGTCTAAGCAGGGGAAGATCTCGCTCCGCCTGACTCTCCTTCCTTCCTTCCTGTCTGAGTCTCAGAGGGAAAACATTTACATCTTTCAGAAGATTTGAGGATAACAATCATCCAAATCAACTTCTCACTCTCATGAGCATTTCCTAACAGGCTTTTCCTGAAAACTGCATCACCTTTCCTCCTGTCCCCGATGACTTGANATGACTTGAACTTTCAACCCCTTCCTCCCCGAAACTGCTTTTGCCACCGTGGGTCAATCTGACAGTTCTTTCTGTTGTTTCCTTTTTTGTTTATTTTAACACACTTTGTTGCAGTATAGTTTGTGTACAGGGCATTCATACTGAAGACTGCATTTCAGTAACTCTTGATAACGTCTGCACCTATGTGAGCACCACCCAGATCAGAACATAGAATGTTTCCATCACTTTAAAAATTCCTTCCTGCACCTTCCCAGCCAATCCTCCTCCAGCCCCAGTCCTAGGCAAAGCTCCTCTGTTTTCTGTCACAGTGGATTCTATTAGGCTTTTCTTGAGTTTAAGGTGAATAGAATCGTATAGTACATACTCTTTTATGTCTGGCTTCTTTTACTCAGTGTAGTGTTTTTTGACATCTGGGTTGTTGCGTTCTTCAGTAATCAATTCATTTTGTATTGCATTTTTAAGAACTTAGAGGACATAGATGCAAAGGGTATTTTGGACTTCATAGCGCTGGCTCTGAAGAAACAAAAAAAAAGC
>NW_023210939.1:0-561 GCF_002007445.2 Ailuropoda melanoleuca
AAAAAAAAAATCCACTTGCCTCCACTCACAGACATATTTCAGCTGTATTTCATGAACAGATGCCCAGTGCCATCATATAAAAAGGCATAAGATAACAGAAAAGAAAAGGAAAAAAAACCCAGCAGAAAACAAAAATAATTTTCTTGCTTTCCAAGGTGTGGCAGAAACCACTCAGAAAACTGTGGCGCCAAGAAACGGGTCCTGGCATTGGTGTGCCACAAGAGGAAAGAGATTTGTTAGCCCAAATAGTGCTTCAAAACCACAGCTTTGGACCGTGTTCTTGCAGAACAGGGCGGGGTGTGTGCTTGCTGACACCATTTGCTGTGTTTATATTAACAGTTCTGCAGAAGTGAAAACTCACTGAGATAAAATCGGAGAGCAGGCCACTTGGCGGCAGTGGATTTCCCCGGAGATGCTGCAGGGGTGGACCAGTTTATGGGATTGTTTTCCAGGATTCTTCAAGGGATTAGATCAAGGTCACAGGGAATACTAAGATTTGGGCGATCTGTCTTCTGCACCTCATTAATCGGGTATGTAATTGTTTAAAAATGTGTTTTCCCG
>NW_023210940.1:0-561 GCF_002007445.2 Ailuropoda melanoleuca
AAAAAAAATGAGTATCAAGCATCTTTCCCTAACACAATGATATAAAACTAGAAATCAATTACAGGAAAGAAAACTGGAAATTTCACAAATATGTGGAGATCAGAAATACGTTACCTAACACCTAATGAGTCAATGAAGAGCTCAAAGTGAATTCAGAAAATATCTTGAGACAAGTGGAAATGGAAATACAACACACCAAAACATGGGAGGCAACAAAAGCAGTCCTAAGAAAATAGTTCATAGCAAGAAATGCCTACCTCAAGAAACAAGAAAAATCTCAAATAAACAAACTAACTTACATCTCAAGGAACTAGGAAGAAGAACAAAACCCAAAGTTAGTAGAAGAAAGGAAACAACAAAGATTACAGCAGAAATAAACAGAGACTAAGACGACAATATGAAAAAATCAATGAAACCAAGAGCTAGAAGAAAACTCAGGGGAAAAGCTCTTTGACATGAGATTTGATAATGATTTTTTTTGGAAATCACACCTTTGGAAAGCACAAGCAACGAAATAAAAGATACACAAGTGGAACTACATCAAACTGAAAAGTTTCCACA
>NW_023210941.1:0-561 GCF_002007445.2 Ailuropoda melanoleuca
AAAAAATCAAGATACAGGTGTCTGTGTTATTTCTTTGTTAATATCTTTATTTGAAGGTGACTCAAGGTGAATCACATTTCGAAAACCAAACACTGTACAACAAACATGGGGCAATAGGATTAAATCATCATCATTTTTAGCATGCATAGTTATATACATATTTGTTGACATATCTATACCTGTATGTAATCCTTCCTGATGGAGTGGAAGGATGTGAGAACGAATCCTGACTCATTTAAAACTAAGCATAAAGAAAACTCTGCCTGCAGTGATCAGTAGGCTTCTCACTGATCACGTTTGATTTCAATGGTGATCCTCACAGCTCAGCATTAGTAGTGATAATACATTAAGTCTTTCAGCTCAGAGTCACCTCTACAAGTTGTGGTTTGAACATGAGCTTACAGAGGAATCATTCTCTCACTTTTCTTCTCTCTGTCACCCTGCAGTAAATTACACAGTAACTCTTTACAACTCACGAACTTTAATGACCAAATATAAATGGGCCACATTTGCAATGTTTTCTTTGTCACATAAATCTAAGAAGCAAATATATTATTTTTT
>NW_023210942.1:0-561 GCF_002007445.2 Ailuropoda melanoleuca
AGGTAAATAATCGATGTAATTCTTTAAAGAGGACATCAGAAACTGCATATGGTTTTAGGAGCTGGCTGACTTTATAAGTTCCCTCTGCTTGGAAATCTGCCATTTTTACTTCACTTACATTCTTTAGGAACTCAGGGGAAAACATGCTCTGGCCAGGAGCCAAGCTTCACAAGAAACAGGGCAATGTAAGTGAGAAAGGGAAGCATAAAAATAGAGGAGGGAAAGAGACAGATTCTAAAGCAGTCCTTATCTTCAGGGTTTCATAAACTGTTAGAGTCTAATTCCTCTTATCTAAAACAATTTCGTATTCATTCATCATTACAAGCCAGGGCCTCTACTAATATAAATGTCAAAAAATAGACTCCTAAATTAAATTTAAAAAATACTTACTGTACCCCTAGACAATCTCTCCTTGTGGAGAGAAGAATTTAGAAAGTTAAGTGACAGTGAGGAAAGGAAATTATTTTAAAACCAACTTTCACACAATAAACTTTGTACTAATCACACAACCCAAGATCCTGAGTCTATCAAACCTCAAAACAAATCTTGTTTAAATGAGAG
>NW_023210943.1:0-561 GCF_002007445.2 Ailuropoda melanoleuca
AATAAATAAAATCATGAATGAAAGAGGAGAGATCACAACCAACACTGAAGAAATACAAACAATTATAAGAATATATTATGAACAACTATATGCCAACAAATTAAACAATCTGGAAGAAATGGATGCATTCCTAGAGATGTATAAACTACCAAAACAGAACCAGGAAGAAACAGAAAGCCTGAACAGGCCCATAACCAGCAAGGAAATTGAAGCAGTAATAAAAAATCTTCCAACTAACAAGAGCCCAGGGTCAGACGTCTTCCCAGGGGAATTCTACCAAACATTTAAAGAGGAATTAATACCTATTCTTCTGAAACTGTTCCAAAAAACAGAAATGGAAAGAAAACTTCCAAACTCATTTTATGAGGCCAGCATTACCTTGATCCCAAAGCCAGACAAAGACTCCACGAGAAAGGAGAATTACAGACAAATATGCCTGATGAACATGGATGCAAAAATTCTCACCAAAATACTATTCAATAGGATCCAACAGTACATTAAAGGGATTATTCACCACCACCAAATGGGATTTATTCCTGGGCTGCAAGGTTGGTTCAACAC
>NW_023210944.1:0-561 GCF_002007445.2 Ailuropoda melanoleuca
ATACAAACATAGTGATTCGAGGGGGCACATGCACCCCAATGGTTATAGCAGCAATGTCCACAATAGCCAAAATAGCCAAACTATGGAAAAAGCCCACATGTCCAACGGATGAATAGATAAAGAAGATGTGGTATGTATATATATGATATTTTATATATAATATTCCTAAATTTGGGAATTTAGGAATATATAATAGTCCTAAAATAGGAATATTACTCACCCATCAAAAATGAAATGTTGCCGTTTGCAAGGACGTGGATGGAACTCAAGGGTATTACCCTAAGTGAAATAAGTCAGAGAAAGATAAATATCATATGATTTCACTCATGTGGAATTTAAGAAACAAAACAGATGTAGGGGAAAGGAAGGAAAAATAAAATAAGATGAAAATTGAGGAGGAGGCAAACCATAAGAGACTCTTAACTCTAGGAAACAACTAAGGGCCACTGGAGGGGGGAGTAAACTGGTCGATGGGCATTAAGGAGGGCACGGGATGTAATGAGCACTGAGTGTTGTATGCAACTGATGAATCACTAAATTCTACCCCTGAAACGAATTTAA
>NW_023210945.1:0-561 GCF_002007445.2 Ailuropoda melanoleuca
GCTGAGAGATTGGAATAAAATTATAGTGATTCAATTACTCAAAACCCCTATTTGTCAATATAGATAAAAAATAAGAGTAAGAGCGTGACTGAGCTGCAAGATGTCACCTTTGTAATGAGCAGTGGAATATAGAGGTTAAATTATTGCAAGTAGAGCAATTCCACAGCTTAATTACTCCAAACAGTATTAAAAGAATGATCATATGATGTAGAGATGAATTTTATTTGATTTAGGAACTGAACACTTTGAAAGTCTATGGTATTGAAGAGTAATCTGTATTAATGTTAAATTACTGTAGGACTATCATGTAGATAAATGGTAATTGATTAAGAGAGCTTAGTCTGTGAGACTCATTCTATATGAGCACTTCTTCCTTATCTAGTCATGTTGACCTTCAAGATTCAGGAAGTCTGGAACATACTGAACAGTGAGAAACCCCCACTCTATTATTTCTATCATAAGTCATTTCTACAATAAAAAATATTGTAGTTACATCAGCAATCTAGACTAATTCACGGTGTGACCCTCCTTTCTTTTTGGAAGTTTGAAGGTGATAATTCT
>NW_023210946.1:0-561 GCF_002007445.2 Ailuropoda melanoleuca
ATTTACTCGCCTATGTATACAACAATATATCACCAAACTGAAGACACCTTCAGTTGCAGGTCATGCAATACCAGCCTAAGTTCTGCCAGGGATGAAGTAGAAAAGGCATGGTGCTGATTAAACTATGACACTTATATTTAAAGGCTTTCTTTGATTAAGAAGTTGTTCTTTTAGATTCCTTTATATTTTTGTCATATATTCCTCTTGTATACACATAAAAAGTAAAACACAAGTGACAAATTGATGAGGTAGTCCTAAAACTTTCTCGTATTTAGAACTTGCCTCTCCTATATCACTTTTCCCTTCGGAGTAATTGACCTCTGTCTTTACCCACACCATATCAGAGGATGATTTCTTAAGAGGGCTCCACCACTGTTTCTTGGATTTTCTTCCAAACCACATGTGGTCTGGCCAGCAGAGATTGTAAAAGTCATCCTGGTTTCAGTGATTTTAATGTGATAAAACGTGCAGGTTAGAATAGATGAAATTTAGTTCATTTGTACAGCTCCCCAGAGCTGACATAGTGACTCAGGTTCTTTTGGCTGCTACCAAGTTGCTGGT
>NW_023210947.1:0-1296 GCF_002007445.2 Ailuropoda melanoleuca
CGTGGAGGACAAAGACATGCGTCTCACCTCCCTGACTGCCGAAAATCATCATCTGAAAGAAGAACTGGAGCGCCTGAGACAACAGAGTCTCCCTGTCCCTGTGGTTGACCCTAAAATCCTCGAACTGGAGTGTGAAGTCTTCCAACTCAATGAGTTAAAAGATGACCTCGAGGAGGAAATAAAGGAACAACAGAAGATCATTCACAACCAGCAGCAGAGGAAGATAGGACTGCTTCAGTCTCTGCAGGAGCAGAAACAGAAAGTGGACCNCTTCAATCCCAGCAGGAGCAGCTGCATATTGAACGCGCTCAGCTCCTTTCAGCCAAAGACCAGGAGATTCAGAATTTGCAAGACACCATAGACCAAATGAAAGCCCAGCTGCCTGACAAAAGCCAGCACATTCCAGAAGAGCACGGTGACAACATTCAAGTCACAAGCAGTCAGTCTCTTCCTAGAGAGAACGGAAGTGAGAAGCTTGATCCATCTAAAGCCGAAACTCAAAGATCAGTCCAAGGAATTAAGGAGCAAGAACTGGAGATGAAGCTTCTAACTGAACAGAACATCCGATTGACCGAACAGCTCGATCGGCTGTCCAAAGAGGAGATTGGTAAACTAACTCAGATTATCCAGCAGAAGGATTTGGAGATTGAGGGTCTTTCTAGTAGAATCTCTGCAGCTTCTCAGCACCAGCACGGGGATGTGGAGCGACTTTAGCAGCAACTGCAAGAGAGTGCTTCGAAAAGCGACCAAGTGTTGGCTGACTTAAATGAGAAAACGAGGGAGAATAGCCATCTGACAAGGGAGTATCACAAAATGACAGAGAGACTTGCTGCCAAAGAAGCAGAGCTCCAGAGGATGCAAGAGGAAAATTGGAAACTGTCCACGAGAATTGAACATAGTGGTCAGGAGATGTTTAGAGAAACGATTCAGAATTTATCACACATTATTCGAGAAAAAGAGCTCGAAGTGGATGCGTTAAGTCAGAAATGTCAGACTTTATTGACCATCCTGCAGACCTCCAGCACTGGTGATGAGGTTCGCGGCGTTCGTATCGATCAGTTCAAGGAGCTTCTGCGGGAACGGGACACGTTCAAACAGCGAGTGAAGATCGTGGAAGAGTGGAAAGAGCAGGGGATGACCACGGTCCAAAACATGAAGCGGGAGTCACCCCAGCTTCAGAGAGATCTTCGCCAGCTGCAGGCTTGTACTTTCACTGGCAGCGAGAAGGATTCCAAACTGCAGGCGACCTCTATGGACCTGATGCAGACTTACGGAGGCAATGAAATAACCTTAGAA
>NW_023210948.1:0-1769 GCF_002007445.2 Ailuropoda melanoleuca
ATGGAAACCAGCACTATTGGGTTTTACGTGCTTCAAACTTCCCAAATACCAGCTTTTTAACCAGCACCCAACGAACCAAGTTGTCATTAATACTTCAGTTGTGTTAACTAATAGCTTTTTTGTATTTTCCAATTTTTATTACTACATATGGACCTAGGGATTTAAACAGACATCATTTTGATATATTGCTGCTAAGGCTATTGTCAATGTTTGTATGCATTACAATTTTTATAGTGCCATAAAACCTGTGCATAATTTTAAGTTTAAATACTGATTCATAGCTCTTTCCTCATGGTGAAAGAAGATTTGCCTAAGGCTTTTTACCTTTTCTGTTTATTTTTTATTTACTTTTTGAGAACAGTCTTAAAATTAGAGAAAAGACAAATTAGAGGGGANCATTAGAGAGAAGACAAATTAGAGGGGAAAAAAGAATTTTTCCCCCAGAACCATTTGCAAGTAAACTGTTACATTATGCCTTATTCCCATAGCATTTATATCCTACAAGTCAGTACATTCTATATAATTACCATACAACCCTGAGAATCAGACAATGAACTCTAATACAATTGACCCTTGAATGATGTGGGGGTTAGGGGCACTGACTGTTTGCAGTCAGAAATACATGAATAACTTTTGACTCCCAAAGCACTTAACTACTAATAATCTGCTGTTGACCGGATAACTTACTGGTACCAGAACAGTCGATTAAACTGTGTTTTGTATGTTATATGTATTCCATACTATAATCTCACAATAAAGTAAGCTAGAGAAAAGAAAATGTTATTAAAATCATAAGGAAGAGAAAATAAATTTACAGTACTGTCATGTATTTATTGAAAAAAATCTGTCTATAAGTGCACCAATTCAAGCTGTGTCCACTGTATATTCTGTCTTTTTTTTTTTAAGATTTTATTTCTTTATTGGACAGAGAGAGAGACAGCAAGAGCACAAGTAGGCAGAACGGCAGGCAGAGGGAGAGGGAGGAGCAGGCTCCCTGCTGAACAGAGAGCCTGATGAGGGTCTTGATGCCAGGACTCTGGGATCATGACCTGAGCCGAAGGCAGATGCTTAACCACTGAGCCACCCTGGTGCCCTATACATACTATCATTTAATCCTCATATTCTTTTTAAGTCTTGTTACTTGTCTGTAATATCCTTTATAGCAAGGAAGGTCCTGTTCAGAGCCATGTATTTAATTCAGATGTTGTGTGTCTTAGTCTCTTTCAGTTTAGAAGGGCTCCTTAGTCTTTCCTTGATTTTCATGACTTTTAATCTGTTGAGGAGTTAATTGCAGTAATGTAGAATATCTTTAAATGTGGGTTTTTCTTGTGTTTCCTTATGATAACATTCAGAGCAGGGACATTTGGGTGGCTCAGTTGGTTAAGTGGCTGCCTTTGGCTCATGTCATGATCCCAGGATCCTGGGATCAACTCCCGCATCAGGCTCCTTGCTCAGTGAGGAGCCTGCTTCTCCCTCTGCCTACTGCTCCCCCTGCTTGTATTTTTTTCTCTCTCCTTTCTCTCTCTAATTAAAAAAAATCTTTAAAAAAATTCAGATTACACATTTTTACCAAGAGTATGACTGAAGTGGCCCTCTACTCATTGCATCCTATCATGTGACTACAATTTTGGTTTGTCCCATTGTTGGTGATGTTAAGGTTGATCACTGGCGGTAGTATCTGCCAGGTTTCTCCTCTGAACTGTTAACTTTCTACTTTACAATTCATTAGCATTTTATGGAGAAGTGCTTTGAGACATGTAACTATCTCC
>NW_023210949.1:0-561 GCF_002007445.2 Ailuropoda melanoleuca
GTGTGTGTGTGTGTGTGTGTGTGTGTGTATAATGGAACATTACTCAGCTATAAAAAAGAATGAGATCTTGTCATCTGAAACAACATGGATGGACCTAAAGGGTATCATGCTAGGTGAAATAAGTCAGTCAGAGATGACAAATACCATATGATTTCACTCATATGGGAAATTTAAGAAACAAAACAAATGAATAAACAAAGAAAAAAAGAGAGAAAAAACCATAGACTCTAAAATACAGAGAAGAAACTGGTGGTTGCCAGAGGGGAGGTGGGTGGTGGGTGGGAAATGGATGAAATAAAGGGGATTAAGTGTACACTTATTGTGATGAGCACTAAGTAATGTATATTGTTGAATCACTATATTGTACACCTGAAACTAATATAACACTGTATGGTAATTATACTTCAATTAAAAAAAAAAAGGAAAAAAGGTGTGTGTCATTCTAACTTCCATAGAACTGGAGCAATCATATCTAATCTAAACACTGAAAGAAAAAAAAGAAAAAAATGAAGAAACTTCAATAAACCAGTTAAAAGCAGAAGTGGGAAACTGAAAAAAAAA
>NW_023210950.1:0-561 GCF_002007445.2 Ailuropoda melanoleuca
AAACGCCGGGATCACGCCCTGAGCCGAAGGCAGACGCTTAACTGCTGTGCCACCCAGGCGCCCCCTAGGTAGTATGGATATTTTAACAGTAGCACTTCTTTCAATCCATTGAGCATGGAATATCTTTGCATTTATTTTGTGTCACCTTCTATTTCTTTAATCAGTGTCTTACAGTTTTCAGTATATAGGCCTTTCACCTTTTTAAGTTTATTCCTGTTTTGTTCTTTTTGATGCAATTGTAAATGGACTATTTTTACTATTATTTATTTTTAAAAATTTATTTGTTAGAGTGAGCAAGCACAAGCAGGGGGAACGACAGGCAGAGCGAGAAGCAGGCTCCCTGCTGAGCAAGGAGCCCAATATGGGACTCGATCCCAGGACCCTGAGATCCTGACCTGAGCTGAAGGCAGATGCTCAACCTACTGAGTCACCCAGGTGTCCCCTGGACTATTGTTAAATTTTATTAAGTTTTTTATCTTAATTCCAGTATAGTTAACATACCTTTAAATTTTTTTATTAAGGTAAGGTGGACTGTTTTCTTAATTTCTCTTTCTGATGGTT
>NW_023210951.1:0-1225 GCF_002007445.2 Ailuropoda melanoleuca
AGTACTAGAAGTCCTTGCAACAGCAATCAGACAACAAAAAGGGATAAAAGGTATCCAAATTGGCAGAGAAGAAGTCAAATGTCTCTCTTCGCAGATGACATGATACTCTATATGGAAAACTCAAAAGAATCCACTCCCAAACTATTAGAAGTTATAGAGCAATTNTCAGTAAGGTGGCAGGATACAAAATCAATGCCCAGAAATCAGTTGCATTTCTATACACGAATAACGAGACTGAAGAAAGAGAAATTAGGGAATCCATCCCATTTACAATAACACCAAAAACCATGCGTTACCTTGGAATTAACTTAACCAGAGACGTAAAGGACCTATATGCTAGAAACTATAGATCACTTTTGAAAGATATTGAGGAAGACATAAAAAGATGGAAAAATATTCCATGCTCATGGATTGGAAGAATTAACATAGTTAAAATGTCCATGCTACCCGGAGCAATCTACACTTTCAATGCCATCCCGATGAAAATACTGAGGACATTTTTCAAAGAACTGGAACAAATAGTCCTTAAATTTGTATGAAAACAGAAAAGGCCCCGAATCGCCAAGGAACTGTTGAAAAGGAAAAACAAAGCTGGGGGCATCACAATGCCGGATTTCGAGCTGTACTACAAAGCTGTGATCACAAAGACAGCATGGTACTGGCACAAAAACAGACACATAGACCAATGGAACAGAATAGAGAACCCAGAAATGGACCCTCGGCTCTTTGGGCAACTAATCTTTGATAAAGCAGGAAAGAACATCCTGTGGAAAAAAGACAGTCTCTTCAATAAATGGTGCTGGGAAAATTGGACAGCTACATGCAAAAGAATGAAACTTGACCACTCTCTCACACCATACACAAAAATAAACTCCAAATGGATGAAAGACCTCAATGTGAGACAGGAATCCATCAAAATTCTAGAGGAGAACATAGGCAACAACTTCTATGACATCGGCCAGAGCAACCTTTTTCACGACACATCTCCAAAGGCAAGAGAAATAAAAGATAAAATGAACTTATGGGACTTTATCAGGATAAAGAGCTTCTGCACAGCCAAGGAAACAGTCAAAAAAACTAAGAGACAGCCCACGGAATGGGAGAATATATNGGTCGCCTGGGTGGCACAGCGGTTAAACGTCTGCCTTCAGCTTAGGGCGTGATCCCAGCATTATGGGATCGAGCCCCACATCAGGCTCCTCCGCTATGAGCCTGCTTCTTCCTC
>NW_023210952.1:0-561 GCF_002007445.2 Ailuropoda melanoleuca
AAATTTATCTTGTCACTTAACACTCTCTGACACCAACTCCTCATTCCCAAAAATCCAGAATTAAAACTTAAGTGTTTCTTGTGCATCTCTCCAGAATTTTCCTGTGCATATATAAGCCCCACACGGAAACACACACACACACACACACACACACAATTTCCTTTTCCTTCTATATACAATGTAAGAGTACACATATTGCTTCTTTTTTTTCAATATTGATAAAAAGTTGGTTTTTTTTAATAATAATTCTTTATTATGTTATGTTAGTCACCTCGAGAAGCAGACTCCCCCCTTGATTCCAGGACCCTGAGATCATGACCTGAGCCAAAGGCAGACACTTAACTGACGGAGCCACCCACATTCTCCCATTGATGGAACTTTTAAAAAAGTATTTTTGTTTATGAGTATTTATTTTTAATATTTATTTTAATATTTTTCTCATAAATATTTATTACTGTCAAGTTATCTATTGCTGTGTAACAAGTCCCCTCAAAGTTAGTAAAGCTTATCCATGCTCTCATGGGCACAGACTCTGGACAGGGATGTGGACAGGACGGGCTT
>NW_023210953.1:0-561 GCF_002007445.2 Ailuropoda melanoleuca
ATATGTTAAAACAAATTAAAAACTGTGATAAAATACCATTACAAAAACATAATGGATAATTTTTTTTTTTTGAAGCTGAGAATACCAAGTATGGGTGAGGATATAAAGTAGATGGAAGTATAAAAGTATAAATTTCTAGAACTCTTTTGGAAAAAAAAATATTTGATAGTACCTACTAAAACACATGTATACCATATAATCCAATAATTTCACTCTTGGGTATCTATCAAAAAAAAGTGAATAATAATGTGCACTAAAAGACCCATGGACAAAATGTTTATGTAAGTTTTATACATAAATAGATCTAAACTGCAAATGAATGAAATGTTCATTAATAACCGAAAGGGTAAATAAATTATGTTGTCTACATACAGTAGGATACTGCATAGGTATTAAGAAAAATAAACTTTGCATGCAATATGGGTGAATCTCATAAGTATAATATTAAGGGAAAGAGGTTAAACACCAAAAATACATATTCCACCTATATGAAATTTCAAATTGATAAAATTAGCCCTCAGTTATGGGAATCAGAATGGTTTTTACTCCTGGGACCTACTG
>NW_023210954.1:0-561 GCF_002007445.2 Ailuropoda melanoleuca
AACAGAGGTCTAGAAGAGATATTTGAACAAATTGTAGCTGAAAACTTCCCTAATGTAGCAAGGGAAACAAATATTCATGTCCAAGAGGCAGAGAGGACCCAACGAAGCTCAACCATGACAAACCTATGCCACGTCACGTCATAGTGCAAATTGCAAATATTAGATCCAAGGATACAGTATTGAAAGCAGCCAGGGCAAAGAAATTTCTCATGTACCAAGCCAAAGGCATCAGAATTATGTCAGACCTGTCTACACAGACCTGGAATGAGAGAAAGCTTTGGGGGGCCATTTTTAAAGCTCTTTCAGAGAAAAACATGCAGCCAAGTATCCTTTATCCAGCAAGACTGTCAATCACAATTGATGGAGAAATAAAGACCTTCCAAATCGCCAGTTATTGACCAATTTTGTAAGCATGAAACCAGCCCTACCAGAGATATTAAGGAGCATTCTATAAAAGTAAAAAGGTCCCAAGAGTGATACAGAACAGAAGGTCACAATCTATAGAAACAAAGACTTTACTGGCAACATGGCATCATTAATATCATATCTCTCAATAATCAG
>NW_023210955.1:0-561 GCF_002007445.2 Ailuropoda melanoleuca
TCTGTATGCTCGGTCCACCCTCTGCCACAGGCCTGTTGCCTGCCACACCCATTTCAACCCGGTGCCTCCCTCAGCCCAGGCCAAATCTGCGCTGGGTCAGGCAAGAACCCGGCCTGGCGCAACAGCCGCGCTGCCAGAATCAGCCGGGCCGGAACCCCTGACTCTGCTCCCCCTTGCCTTAGACCCCCATAGGCCCGGACCGGCTTCAGGCCCCCTGCTTGCCCTTCCAGTTCTTTTCGAGTTCTCTCTGGGTCCCTCCAACCCCCATTCCAATCTCTAGCAGAACGTCCCACAGCGAGTGGATGGATGACATTGTCAGTATTGGAAAGGACAGTAAAGAGCCTCAGGTTAGAGGAGGACATTAGGATCCTATCAGGAAAAGGGGCGGGGGCGGGGATCCCCGGCCCTCGGCGGCCCCGCGCGGCCCTCACCGGCCCGGGCGCCCCCCACGGTACCCGCGCCCACCTCCTGGAGCGCGCGCTCCTGTTCCAGCGGCACGAGCTCGTGGCCCCGGTGCTCCTGGGCGGCGCAGGCCTCGCACAGGCACACGCGCTCCGCACG
>NW_023210956.1:0-561 GCF_002007445.2 Ailuropoda melanoleuca
AACTAGATGCTCTGACGGCCAGGGTAAATGAGGCAGAAGAACGAATTAGTGAACTGGAGGATGGGTTAGTAAAAGAGAAAGCTAAGACAGAAACTTGGCTCAAAAAATTCCAATCTCAAGAATGTAGGTTAGGGAGATTACTGACGCAGTGAAATGTTCCAATGTCAGAATCATCGGCATCCTGGAGGGGGTGGAGAAAGAGAGAGGTCTAGAAGAGATAAATTTTAAACAAATTGTAGCTGAAAACTTCCCTAATCTAGCAAAGGAAACAAGCATTCGTATCCAAGAGGCAGAGAGGACGCCTCCCAAATTCAACCACGACAAACCTACGCCATGTCACGTTATGGTACAATTTGCAAATATTAGATCCAAAGATACAGTATTGAAAGCGGCCAGGGCAAAGAAATTTCTCACGTACAAAGGCAAAAATATCAGGATTACGTCAGACCTGTCTACACAGACCTGGAAAGAGAGAAAGGGTGGGGGGAGCATTTTTAAAGCTCTTTCAGAGAAAAACATGCAGCCAAGGATCCTTTGTCCAGCAAGGCTGTCATTCAGAAT
>NW_023210957.1:0-561 GCF_002007445.2 Ailuropoda melanoleuca
AACTGCACCCCCCAGCCACCCCGGCTGCACCCCCCCCAGCTGCACCCTCCCAGCTGCCCTGGCTTCACCCTCTTGCCCTGCCAGCACGCAGCCCGTAACCCCTGGGGCTGGGCCTGCTTGCGCAAGTTCATGTCAGGAGAGGGTCCAGAGAAAGCAAGCATTTCCAGGGAACTGAAGGCTCGGGCCTCCTGTTCACCTGCTCCCCCCGCTGCATTCCCTGAGGTTACGAGGGGGCTGGGGCAGGGGGGTTCCTCCGCTTTTAACAGCATCGCTGAGGTACAAACTACACGTATTTAAGAGGACAATTTAGAAAGTTCCAGCATGTGAACGCACCCATGAAACCATCACCCCCAGAGTCTTCTCCCGTCCCCTCGTATCCCTCCTTCCGGCCCCCAGGCCACCGACCTGCTCCAGCCGCTCACACCCTCTGGAGTTCCGAGTACCTGGGGTCACGGTCCCTGCATCCTCTCTCCATCCGCCTGGCCCCCACTCGGAGGCACCCCAGTGCCACGCGCTCCTGGCTTGTTCCCTCTCATGGCCGAGCCGTGTCTCCCCGCACGC
>NW_023210958.1:0-561 GCF_002007445.2 Ailuropoda melanoleuca
AATAAATAAATAAATAAATAAAAATCTTAAAAAAAAACAATACAGAGGCACAGCACAAAGAATGAAGGTAATTATCAATGACTAAATGTTGACGTTCGTGACTGAGGCTTAGGAAACACTCCTATTAACTGGAGAGAAGGAAGCTTAACATCAATGTGATGGACAGGTTTAAAAGTTTTGGGGCTTTGGGCAAATGGAATACACATTCTCTGAGCTCCATGTAAAAAATGATAATTCTCCTTTCAAAAGGTCTTTGTGAAGATTGAGGAGAAGTTAAATAAGTCTCTAAGGAGATGCCTTATGTGGAAGAGGCTCACGTGGCAAGTGCTGGGGGTGGTGGGAGAGGCAGCGCTATCCACAATGGGGTTGCTGCTGGGGCTGCAGAAGGAGGAACAGACAAGATGAGGGATGGAAAGGCGGAAGAATAGGAAGAGAGTAGGGAAAAGGAGCTATAAAACTTTGTCATTTCCCAATTTCCAGATACCTAGAACTTCCACCTTCCTCTCTGGATACCAGGCAAGAGAGACTTAAAACCGATTCCACTTTGTATTGAAATTGAGA
>NW_023210959.1:0-933 GCF_002007445.2 Ailuropoda melanoleuca
CACAGATGGCCAACAGGCACCTAAGAAGATGCTTAACATCACTCATCGTCAGGGAAATGCAAATCAAAACTTCAATGAGATACCACCGCACACCCTTCAGAATGGCTAAAATAAAAAACATGAGACACAAGTGTTGGCCAGGAGGCGGAGAAAAAGGAACCCTCTTGGACTNCTCTTGGACTGTTGGTGGGAATGCAAACTGGTACAGCCACTGTGGAAAAAGTATGGCGTTTCCTCAAAAAGCTAAAAATAGAACTGCCCTACAATCTAGTGATTGCACTACTGGGTATTTATCCAAAAAATACAAAAACACCAATTCGAAGGGATACATGCACCCCTATGTTTACTACAGCATTATTTGCAATAGTCAGCCCAAGTGTCCATTGGCAGATGAATGGATAAAGAGGAAGTGGTATATATACACAATGGGATATTATTCAACCATAGAAAAGAATGAAATCTTGCCATTTACAAAGAAATGGATGGAAGTAGAGAGTATTATGCTAAGCGAAGTCAGAGAAAGACATAAACCATATGATTTCACTCTTGTAGAATTTAAGAAACAATAAAAATGAGCACAGAAAAAAAAGAGAGAGACAGACAAACCCAGAAACAGCCTCTTAACTATAGAGAACAAATTGATGGTTGCCAGAGGGGAGATGGGTGGGGGAATGGCTGAAATAGGAGATAGGGAGTAAGGAATGCCCTTGTCATGAGGAGCCCTGGGTGATGTATGGAATTGCAGAATCATTATATTGTATACATGAAACTAAGAAAGCACTGCATGTTATTGGTACNAAATCATTATATTGTATACATGAAACTAAGAAAGCACTGCATGTTATTGGTACTGGACTTAAAGTAAAAACTTAGTAATAAAAACAGGCCAAATTTTAATTATATCAAGAAACTTCTTTCAATAAATAGATAGCT
>NW_023210960.1:0-561 GCF_002007445.2 Ailuropoda melanoleuca
AATGCTAAGTGAAATAAGTCAAGCAGAGAAAGACAATTATCATATGATTTCTCTCATCTATGGAACGTAAGTAGTAGGAAGATCGGTAGGGGAAGAAAGGGATAAAGAAAGGGGGGTAATTAGAAGGGGGAATGAAGCATGAGAAGCTATGGACTATGAGAAACAAACTGAGGGCCTCAGAGGGGACGGGGGTGGGGGAATGGGATAGGCTGGTGATGGCTAATAAGGAGGGCACATACTGCATGGTGCACTGAGTATTATACGCAACTAATGAATCATAGAACTTGACATCAGAAACCGGGGATGTACTGTATGGTGACTAACATAATATAATTTAACAAATTTTAATAAATAAATAAATAAACAAACAAATAAATTAAAGCCTGAGAGGCCATGACACTCTCCAAGGATGACAGAATATTCCATGTCGTCTCTTCTATAGCAACATCTTAGTCCTTGCCACTTCAATAATTATATGTGATGAATCACAAGAGAACAAGCCAACCAAGTAGTTTAAGTGTTTATGTGAATGTCTTCAGTTCTTTTTGAAGTGAATAAAAC
>NW_023210961.1:0-561 GCF_002007445.2 Ailuropoda melanoleuca
TAGAAGTGTTTCTCTAATGTGCCACAGAACCTTTGCACATACCGTTCAGGCTACCTGAGATGCCCCACCCCAATCCCAAGCTCGAGGCTCATTTCTCTGCCTCCTTCAGGTCTTTACTGTCTCCTCATCTCTAAAACTGCCAAGTTACCAGACCTTCTAGCACTGAAGGAGTGCTATTTTCCTTCCGTACTTTTCCCCTAAAGCTCTTTCCCATCTGACGTCATGCATGTTTTGCATTTACGTGCCTACTGTCTAGCTCCCCCGCCCTACCCCCCAACTAGCACAGATGGGGATTTTGATCATTTTGTTTCCTGCTAAACCCACAGCATGAAGACTGGGGTCTGGAAAATAGAAGGTGCTCAATAAATATTTGTGGAAGCATTTAAAAGCATACTCCCAATGGGGTGAGTATGGGGTACAGAAGGGACAGGAAGGCAGAAGAGGTCTACAGGAAGGGGGCTCTGAGCTCCCAAGCCTGGCAAACAGAGGCTGAGGGTCACCGCAGGAAGAGGGAATGGTGTTTGCAACGCTACGGATGTGTGCAGAGAGCTGGTGTGTCTG
>NW_023210962.1:0-561 GCF_002007445.2 Ailuropoda melanoleuca
CTCCCCTCTGCCTCTGTACTCAGGGCAACTCTTCCCCATCCTCCACAACGCAGCCAGTTCTTTGTACCTCCCCTCACCCCCATCCCACCACCAGCCTCCCTCCTCCTTCCCACAAGCAAAATAGCAATGTGCTTAAGGTTAATAGGCCCGCCGAGCCTCCCTCTGATGAATGACAAGTTAATGATGAGCACATCTCCTTAAATAATTCCTACTTCTAATAACCGTGTTAGTCAGCACTTACACCGCCCTCGCCAACTGGCACAGGGTAGTGCAGGGTGAGGCTTGGTGCGTGGGAAAGAGGGGGGTGCAAAGGGGTCTCCCCTGCCATCCTCTCTAATCAGAGACACCCGGGAGGCAAAAGCTGCTCTGGAAGATGACAACCAGCAGCAGGGGTCACTGTGCCACAAGGCAAAGGAAAAGGCACAAGACCAGATGGAAGGATCAACATCTCAGGGGTCAGCTGATCACTATGCTGGAGAGAAGTCATTTCCAAGATCGCAAAATGCCTTCACGAGACAGCAGCTGGACACGCAGGGGCCGGCAGCCTCCCCACGCCCTCAG
>NW_023210963.1:0-574 GCF_002007445.2 Ailuropoda melanoleuca
GATGCATGTCAAAGCTCAGCCCAATAGCCAATAGAAAGACACTGGCTACTCACAGGCAAGAAGGTTGAGTATAAGGGAAGTTAAATACCTTGCTGAGTAAGTGACAGAGGGGGGCCTTCCCTCCATATCCTATTTAGAGCAGAGACTTTGCCTCACCCCAAAAGCAATTCTCTATTTCAATACAGTATTGTATATTCTTTACAGTGCTCATCGCTATTTAAAATTGTCTTATTTTTAAAAGTCTGTTTATTTAATTTTTTTTTTCTTTTCCCACTGCAGCGTGGGCCTTTTCTATCCTCTTCACTGCCCCACCTTCCCTGCCTGAACAATGCCTTTCCCAGGGGAGGTACGATCATACACATTTGTTGAATGAATGTGCAAAAGATGAAATTACAGTTGACACTTGAANCAGTTGACCCTTGAACAAGGCGAACGCTGAGGACCCTGAGCCCCGCACGATTGAAAATCTGTGTTTTTAAATTGTGACTCACCAAAAAACTGCGAATAGCCTGCTGTTGACCAGAAGCCTTACTGATAACAATCAATTAACATAGATTTTGCATGTTAGATGTAT
>NW_023210964.1:0-561 GCF_002007445.2 Ailuropoda melanoleuca
AATGCGTTTCCTCCTGCCCCGTGTGGCTGCCCTCATTCCCCAGCCCTGAAGGAAAGCATCTTGGCAGAGTCGAGAGACCTCTGGCAGCACCCCCGTCCTGTCCTGTGCCAGCCCCACAACACGCCCCACGGGGTCTGTCGCAGCATCTGTCCCTCCCATGCGGGCACCGTGTGTGCTCACGCCTGGTGGCTTCTAAAGAAACGCATTAACTGTGATTTATCCGTGCACCCGGGAGGTTGGCCATCATCTTGGGCACCTCTCTGCCAGACGAGAAACCCTTCTCCAGATACGCTGTGTGGCGGCCCCTTCCTACACGCCGGGCTTGGGCTGTGAACACATCCAAGGAGCTCTGCCCCCAAGGAGCTCACGTTCTCCTGGGGGCGCGGAAGCTGGGAACTCTGCCGAGAAAACCCAAGCAGGTTCCTGGCGAACGTACCTGGCAGCCTGGGGAGTCAGGGAGGCTCTCAGAGGGGGAGGCTTTTGATGAGAAGGCAGCGACACCAAGATCTCAGGAAGAACATTCCAGACTGAAGGATGAGGGGTGGAAAGGCCCTGAGAGGC
>NW_023210965.1:0-561 GCF_002007445.2 Ailuropoda melanoleuca
AATGGAAATCTGAGAGCAGAGATAATGAAGAGGAAAAACAGGGACTTTTGAGACTCTAAATGGTGCTTCAACGCTTAAAGGAAAAGTCAAGATTTTAATGTTGTCAGAACTAGAACTGCCCATAATTTCAAAACCTAGCAGTTTGGTAGGCCAGTAAGTTACATCGTGATGGCATCCAACACCAAAGTTTACTAGAATACTGACTTTTATGAATGACAGCATTTTGAAAACATTTACCTTTATCAAATCAGAAACTTCTTGTGCACCTGCTTTATCAATTTTATTTGCAAGCCCAGCACAGAGAAAGGAAGAGTGGTATTTGTGAGGGAGGGAAGAAGGGAGAAGGAATACCTCCTCCACTCACATTTGCTCTACCAACCCCAGGCTGGTACCAGCAACTTGTTCTCTGCTGCTCTGGGGTCACTGAGATTTAGGTAAAACTTCAAGGAAATGAGTAATGCGCATTCCTTAATAGAGTCATGAGAAGAGGTTATCCTATC
Source organism: Ailuropoda melanoleuca (assembly GCF_002007445.2). Lineage (NCBI taxonomy): Eukaryota > Metazoa > Chordata > Mammalia > Carnivora > Ursidae > Ailuropoda > Ailuropoda melanoleuca. Next base: position 501 of record NW_023210965.1, read on the forward strand.
CCAGCATATTCAAACAGAATGGTTTGCCTGAGCAATGGTAGAATCTTGCGGGGGGTGGGGG
>NW_023210967.1:0-561 GCF_002007445.2 Ailuropoda melanoleuca
TTTCCTTCACTGTTTTTATCCTGGTTGTTTGAAAGGGTTCATGGAGCTCCCAGAGGCATCTGATGTTCACAAGGGTAGCTCGTGATGTACTGAAAATCTGTCTAACTTGGTGCTTTGAAATAAATATGAGAGAGCTAAAAGTTTAGTGTTGTAATTAAATCTGACATCATGCTGGAATCTTTGCAAAGGTAATAAATCACTCAGGAATCATGAAATGGTCCTTTCACTGTACTCTTTGTTTATTAATTTAAATCAATTTAACAGAAACATACTGAGAACCTACTCTGTGTAAAACCTGGGGAGGGAAGAGGGGTAGAATCGTGGAGAAGGAGGAGCTTTGACCTTCCAGAGCTTGCTGTCAGATGCCTTTGTGAGAGCACTTAGTATGATTTGGTTCCTAAATTTAGTCATATGTGTAAAACTTGGAAAGACTACAAAGGAAAAAGACTTCAGAGAAGAAAAGAAGTGTAAGAGGAAAAGCCGATGACAAATAGGTAATTGATGGTGAAGAAAATGATAGAAAAGCATGACTATCTTCAAATTTATGTAAGTTTATGATTA
>NW_023210968.1:0-561 GCF_002007445.2 Ailuropoda melanoleuca
GGGATATATAGTTGGGGCTCACCAAAAGATAAAAACCTCACTAGTTGTTTGAAAACAGAGCAAAAATGTAAAAACTCATTAACTAACTATAAAGTTATTAACGAGGTAACAACGCGTAAAAGATTTCTGAGATAACATGGAGGAATGTTAGGAAGAAGTTGCTACTCCTGGGGCTGATGAAGACCTCTGAGTAGAAGACGCAGCTTGGCTGGTGCTAGTATCTCCGATTTTTCAGGAGGGGTCTCAGAAATACTTCTGAAGAGGGGACATTGCTAGTGTCTCAGCTGGTGAAGGTTTAAATAAAACTGGTTTTGCAAATGTTGAGAAAACGGCAGACTGTTTATGTCATGGAAAGAACTTCTGCTCCTGGGATAAAGAAACCTTGCTGGGATGATGTTCACAGGAACTGAAAAGAGACATGAAGCTCTCAGGAAGCCCAATGGTAGCCAAATGAAGGAAGTAAAGCCCTTGTTTCTCCTCCAAACTTGCAGTCTCTCTCTAGCGTGCCTTATTTGCATAACCCTAATTTGGAGTTACCTGGCAAAGCAAGGATGTGATTAT
>NW_023210970.1:0-1169 GCF_002007445.2 Ailuropoda melanoleuca
GGACCTAATCAGTATGGATATAAGTAAGATGGTGGAGCTAGACTTCAAAATAACAATTATAAATATCCTAGCTGGGCTTGAAAAAAGTACAGAAGATACTAGAGAATCCCTGTCTGGAAAATAAAAGAACTAAAGTCTTAAGAAGTCGAAATCAAAAGGCCATTAATGAGACGCAATCATAAATGGAGGCTCTACGTCGGGAAAACAGTACGGAGGTTCCTCAAGACATTAAAAACAGAGCTACCGTATGACCCAGTAATGGTATTACAAGGTATTTACCCCAAAGATGCAAACATAGTGATCTGAAGGAGCACCTGGACACCAATGTCTACAGCAGCAATGTCCACAACAGCCAAACTGTGGAAACAGCCTAAATGTCCAGCAGATGAATGGATAAAGAAGATGTGGTATATATATACACAACGGAATAGTACTCAGCCATGAAAAAGCATGAAATCTTACAATTTACGATGATGTGGATGGAAATGGAGGGTATTATCCTGAGAGAAATAAGTCAATCAGAAAAGACAATTATATGGTTTCCCACATATGTGGTATGTGAGAAACAGTGCAGAGGATCATAGGGGAAGGGAGGGAAAACTAAATGGCAAGAAATCAGAGAGGGAGACAAACCATGAGAGACTCTTAACTATAGGAAACAAACTGAGATTTGCTGGAGGGAAGGTGGGTGGAGGTTGGGGTAACTGGGTGATGGGGCATGAAGGAGGGCACATGATCTGTAGAGCACTGGGTGTTAAATACAACTAATACCTAACTGAACACTACATCTGAAACTAATGATATATCATGTGTCAGTTAACTGAATAGAAATTTTTAAAAAATTTATCACATACATAATGGGTAAGGTGAAATTAAACACTATTTACTTATCTTTTCCAGACTTATTGAGCTATAATTAACTAACAAAAATGATATATTTAAAATTTTAAAAATTGGAGGCTCTAACTGCTAGGGTAAATGAGGCAGAAGGACAAGTAGTGATATGAAGACAAAATGAGGGAGAATAAAGAAGCTGAGAAACAAGAGAGAGAAATGACTGGATCACAAGGGGAGAATTTGAGAGATAAGTGACACCTAAAAGCAAAACAATATTAGAATAATTGGGATCCAAGAAGAAGAGGAAAGAGGGGGTGGCAGAAGGTGTATTT
>NW_023210971.1:0-561 GCF_002007445.2 Ailuropoda melanoleuca
TTTTTGGTCAGAAATAGCAGATGGCTCTTGTCAAATGTGGCTTCAGAAAGTCAGCTTTCTCCAACCTCTGAAATACTCCTCACTGAAATCTTATTGCTTCAAAACTCCTCTGAAGGCACTTTAATTTCTTTTTATGTACCTTCTTTACTTGTTCATTGGGTGAACTTTTGACTCTAGTTTCTCCTTTTTGCCCCTTTTGGACTGAATTATAATTTGGATTTTATACACAAAACATTTTTTATTTACCTCATTTTTCCCTTTTTAATACATTTTTGGGTATGCTTAGAAAACTTTGCCAACAACAAAATTTGTATATGGTCTTTAATACATGAAATTGTTTGTGGTGCCTATGTACATAAGAACTCAATGGATCAGTTAAAATAATGCCATATCCCATGAAAAATCCTTTTGAAAAAAATACATGTTTTAAATTTAAATAATACCGTTAATTGTATAAAACTAAAACAATATAAAATGCTTCTGTCCTCTCTCCCCATGCTTTCATTAGAGCTAATTAATGAGTATGATATTCAGGCTTTTTTATACTTGAATATATGTATA
>NW_023210973.1:0-561 GCF_002007445.2 Ailuropoda melanoleuca
ACTTGCAGATGGCCACATTCTTGCTGTGTCCCTACACGGTCGTCTCTCAGTCCGTGTGTGTGTGTGTGTGTCCTAATCTCCTCTATAAAGATTAGGGCCCAGTCTCATGACTTCATCTTACCATTCTTACCTCTTCAAAGACCCTATTTCCAGGTGCAATCACATCCTGAGGTACTGGGGATCAAGACTTTACCATATGAATTCGCAGGGGACACAATTTATTTCTGCTTTCCGTCATAGGCTTTCAATGCAAAACTAAGTCTATTAACATGAACATATAAATCCTCTGTGTATGTGCACAGATCTTGGATGTGAAATTCTTGAATAAAGTTGTCTTCCTCATATCCTAACACCAGTAACACTCAACAACAGGTATTTCTGTGCATCATTGTCTCTCCTGCCAGACTGGAAACATCATAAAGGTAGGAAAGATGACTCATGCACCTTTGAAACCTTGTTAGAGTGCTTGAACATTATGTAGTAAAGAGCAAACAATACCATCAAAATATAACTTTGTTTCTCTTTGCAAAAAGTAATTTGGCACAGAAACGGTGACACAAG
>NW_023210974.1:0-561 GCF_002007445.2 Ailuropoda melanoleuca
ATCATATACATAATGTGAAGTATGTGTGTGGGGGTGTATCTTTATTTGGATAATTCGAATGTAAAGTTAAGGAATGCTCCTGACATGGGAAGACTGACTGTTTTAAAAACTCTCAATTCTTCTCCAATTAATATGTAAGTAAAGAAATGCCAGTAAAAATCCCGATAGCAACTGAGAATTAACAAAAAGTTTCTAAAGTTTATCTGGAAAAAAAATATTTCACCACAGCCAAGAATAAATCAAAAGTTAATCAGACAGTACTTGACCTACAAGATACTAAAATAAAAATGTTGCTGTAAGTTAGAATACAGTTGTATTCAAGTAATAAATAGAGAAGAAATCAGAAAGAACATATATGAAATATGCCATACTTCAATACTAATAATAGAAGTATAAATTGAAACAGTATAAACTGTACTTTTTAACTGGGGCAATAGGCAAAAACAGTTTTAAAGACAATACTGAATGTTGGTGAAGACTAGAGCAACCAGACTGTTCATACACCACAATTGTAGGGAGATGTGGTAGTATATATTAAAAGTCTTACATATGGCAGACCCT
>NW_023210975.1:0-173 GCF_002007445.2 Ailuropoda melanoleuca
CCTCAGTGACCCTGGCCGTCAGAGCCTCTAGTTTTGACTGCATTTGGCTCATAGAATTTTAATTTCTGTCACATTAGCTCTCATTTCCGCCCTTAGGGATTCTATATTCTCAGTAACATTTTCGTTAATACTTTTTTCAAGTCTACTCATCATCTTGACCATTGTTACTCTGA
>NW_023210975.1:363-1000 GCF_002007445.2 Ailuropoda melanoleuca
TTTCGTTAATACTTTTTTCAAGTCTACTCATCATCTTGACCATTGTTACTCTGAATTCCATTTCTGACAATTTGGTTACATCCGTATCTATTATTTCTGTGGCAAATGACACTACAGATAAAGAACTGGTATCCAAGATCTACAAAGAACTTCTCAAACTCAATACACGAGAAACAAATAAACAAATCAAAAAATGGGCGGAAGATAAGAACAGACACTTTTCCAATGAAGACATACAAATGGCTAACAGACACATGAAAAAATGCTCAATATCATCAGCCATCAGGGAAATTCAAATCAAAACCACACTGAGATACCACCTTACGCCAGTTAGAATGGCAAAAATTGACCAGGCAAGAAACAACAATTGTTGGAGAGGATGTGGAGAAAGGGGATCCCTCCTGCATTGTTGGTGGGAGTTCAAGTTGGTACAGCCACTCTGGAAAACAGTGTGGAGGTCCCTTAAAAAGTTAAAAATTGAGCTACCCTATGACCCAGCCATTGCACTACTGGGTATTTACCCCAAAGATACAGACGTAGTGAAGAGAAGGNGCATTGTTGGTGGGAGTTCAAGTTGGTACAGCCACTCTGGAAAACAGTGTGGAGGTCCCTTAAAAAGTTAAAAATTGAGCTACCC
>NW_023210976.1:0-374 GCF_002007445.2 Ailuropoda melanoleuca
ACACAGAAGGGCATTATATTATTCTTAAAGGATGTATCCAACAAGTGGATATGACAATTATAAATATATATAAGCCCCCAACAGGGGAGCAGCAAGATACACAAGCCAACTCTTAACCAGAGTAAAGAGACATATAGATAAAAATACGTTAATAGTAGGGACCTTAACACTCCACTATCAGAAATAGACAGAACACCCATCCAAAAAGTCGACAAAGAAACAAGGGCTTTGAATGCCATACCGACGAGTTGGACCTCGTAGGTATATATAGAACGCTACATCCCAGAACCAAAGAATACTCATTCTATTCTAATGCCCATGGAACATTCTCAAGAATAGACCATGTTCTGGGACACAAAACAGGTCTCAACCGA
>NW_023210976.1:514-796 GCF_002007445.2 Ailuropoda melanoleuca
GGAATGACTCGATAAACCAGGAAATCAAAAACCAATTTAAACAATTTATGGAGACCAATGAGAATGAAAACACAATGGTCCAAAACCTATGGGATACTGCAAAGGCAGTCCTAAGGGGGAAATGCATAGCCATCCAAGCCTCACTCAAAAGAATAGAAAAATCTAAAATGCAGTTTTTATATTCTCACCTCAAGAAGCTGGAACAGCAACAGAGGGACAGACCTAATCCACGCACGAGGAAGCAGTTGACCAAGATTAGAGCAGAAATCAATGAATTAGAAA
>NW_023210976.1:913-1057 GCF_002007445.2 Ailuropoda melanoleuca
AAATTAATAAAATTATGAATGAAAAAGGAGAGGTCACAACTCACACCAATGAAATTGGGAGGATTATTAGAAACTTTTATCAACAGCTATATGCCAATAAATTAAGCAATCTGGAAGAGATGGAGGCCTTCCTGGAAACCTATA
>NW_023210976.1:1281-1616 GCF_002007445.2 Ailuropoda melanoleuca
AAGCTACCAAACTCATTCTGTGAGGCCAATATTACCTTGATCCCCAAACCGGGCAAAGACCCCCTCAAAAAGGAGAATTACAGACCAATTTCCCTAATGAACATGGATGCCAAACCCTCAACAAGATCCTTGCTAATAGAATCCAACAGTACATTAAAAGGATTATCCATCATGACCAAGTGGGATTCATCCCTGGGATGCAAGGGTGGTTCAACATTCACAAATTGATCGGTGTCTTAGATTTTATCCAGAAAGAAAAATTCCAAAATCATGTGATTCTCTCAATAGATGCAGAAAAAGCATTTGACAAAATACAGCATCCTTTCCTGATTAAA
>NW_023210977.1:0-561 GCF_002007445.2 Ailuropoda melanoleuca
AAAAAAAAAAAACTAAGAATAATTTAAAAGCAAATAAAATGGTCTCTTAAAGAAAATTAACACATGGTAAAATTTCATGAAATTCATTTTCTCCTGACTGTATCAAACCTATAGTAAATGATACTTAGCAACTTCACAGCCACCTTCTCAACTGCAATGTTTCTCCTCATCAACCTGGATTTATTATTCAAAGAAGTTATAGTCGCAGATACAAGAAATACTTCTTCCTTTAAAAAAGGATATAAACACTAATAATTTGATATCTCTCTTGTCCCATGAGAATGTCAGATTTGAATTCTTACAATGACGACTGCTACTTACTTTAAATCATTTCTTCTGGGAGATTACATTTGTAATTTTTAGAAATATACTCAAGATATTTTTTCTTTAGTTATTAGACTGAGACACTATCCATTTATCATTCCCTAGTACAGAAAGTAGATAGATGGGAATTCTTAAACTTCCTTCTCACAATCTATTGATTTTCATTTATTATTTCTACATTTTCAAGGTTTATAAATTTGTATTCAGTTTTTTAACCATAATTTTCATTTTTACTTG
>NW_023210978.1:0-561 GCF_002007445.2 Ailuropoda melanoleuca
ATACTAAACTGATATGACTTCAACTCATTTGTGATTAACAAGTGGTGACAAAGGACTATTCGTGACTATGTACATGTCGCAAAAGCATTTCAAAACTCGTGTCATTCTGAAACCAGTGCTTGTTTTATAATTTATGAAGCAGTACATCTCATTATTTTCTGACAAGATGTGTGAAGGGACCAAATCCTCTAAATCCACTCTGTCGTTAGAACACAAATTTTATTTCCTAGTGGATATCCTGTCTTGCTAATTGCTTCAAAATCTGGATTCACATCTATTTTCTAAGATTATACACATGCTATGATCTTTTTGCTTTCTAATGTCTTCTCTTATATTAAATGATATATAAGATCCTCTCAAGATAAAGTTTTGATAAGACATTATTCAATGGACACTTCCATATATATTATTCATTGTATTTTTGAGGAGATATTGGTGAAAGAATAAGAGGAAGGGAAGAAAGGACTTACATGCATAATTCAAACATTAAGGGTATTTAATAGTTAATCAACAATGTGGAGTTGTATTGCTTGTATTTGAGATTAAACATTTCCTGGATAA
>NW_023210979.1:0-561 GCF_002007445.2 Ailuropoda melanoleuca
ATATATTTATATATAAAATTTTAACTAATTATTTAATAGATGTATAGATGTAGCATCTGTTAACAGCCAGCCATTCAGTCACCTTATTTACATATATAGGTTTTTGTTATTTCTAACAGTTTCATTCTACAAATAGAATAAAATCATGAAATATGCAGAAAATGGTTTCTTCTTGTCTGAATTTACCTTTAAAGAGCTACAAATACTGTAATATATTCTTATTTTGTACATCCTTTATGGTTTGTCCATTTTGAAAATTTTAATGATATTCACATAGGGGCTCTCTCCTCTCTGTATATTACAGATAAGACTACCATATATTGTATTTGCCAGAAATATATTCTCATGTCTTATTTATTTTTAATGTATTTTGTATTGATTTTAACCATATATTTATGTAGTCAAACTATCATTTTGATACTGCTCTATAACAAATCACCACAGGTCTTATTATCATGCATCTCATATGTAATCTTAATGTCATGTGAGCATTTATTTCTCAATTTTACATTTGTAGGTAGCCAGGGTTGAAACGAAGACTGAATGAAGCTGAATTTGGAT
>NW_023210980.1:0-561 GCF_002007445.2 Ailuropoda melanoleuca
ATATATGGCTTTTATGATATTGAGGTATGCTCCTTCTATCACTACATTGTGGAGGGTTTTAATTAAGAAAGGATGCTGTATTTTGTCAAATGCTTTTTCTGCATCTATTGAGAGGACCATATGATTCTTGTCCTTTCTTGTATTAATGTGGTGTATCACATTGATCGATTTGTGGATGTTGAACCACCCTTGCAGTCTGTGACAATAATTTTTTAATGTCTTTTAAAATGGCAGCTACTCATCCACTGAAGATAGGTTGATTTTAGTAATGTGGTAAGTAAATAAATCAGGCAATATACTTGAGAATACAAACAAGAAATGAGGTTTGTGTTTTTGTCTGACCATCAGCCACAGACCCTCTTCACTCATTATACTGCCCTATTTTATAAATGTCATTACCCCTTAGTGTTTGGCATAAGGCTGGGCACATAAAAACTTTCATAAGCATCTGCTCAATGTTGAATAAATGAGTGAAGACATGACTTCCTGCTTATGAGTGTCATTCACATATACAGTGAAGTAGAAATGGCTCATAGTTGGTAAGCAAAAGGGGCAAAAAAA
>NW_023210981.1:0-778 GCF_002007445.2 Ailuropoda melanoleuca
TATGTTCATGGTTTGGAAGAACTAATATTGTTAACATGCTCATGCTACCCAAAGTGATCTACAGATACAATACAATTTCTATCAAAATACCAATGACTTGTTTTTTCGTGTGTGTGTGTTTTCTTTTTTTAAAGAAGTTGAAAAACCAATCTCAAAATTCATATGGAACCACAAAAGACCCCAAATAGACAAAGCAATCTTGAGCAAGAAGAAAAAAGTTGGAGTATCCCACTTCCTTACCTCAAATTATATTATAAAGCTAAAGTAATTAAGACAGTATGGTACTGGCATAAAAATAGACATATAGACCAATGGAACAGAATAGAAAGCCCCAAAAGAAACCCATGCATAAAAATTATGGTTAACTAATCTTCAACAAGAGTGCCAAAACCACACAATGGGGAAAGGGTAGTTTCTTCAATGAATGATGGAAAACTGGTATCCACATGTAAAAGAATGAAATTGGACCCCTATGTCACACCATATACAAAAATTACTCAAAATGGGCCAAAGACTTAAAAATAAGACTTGAAACCATAAACTCATAGTAAAAAAAGAGGGACAGCAAAAACACAATATCTGGGATGAAGGAAATAAAAGAATAGTATTGTAAAGCTCTTATACTATTTGGGAAGTGCTATAAAATCACTTGAAGGTAGTCTNGACCACTGGTCTCTTTAACTGTCTATTGTGACAGTTAAATGCTGCATAGCAGCATTGTCCACAATAGCTAAAGGAGCTGAGATGCCCTTCAACAGGTAACTGGATTAAGAAGATG
>NW_023210982.1:0-561 GCF_002007445.2 Ailuropoda melanoleuca
ATAGTTTTCAGTATATTGATTTTATACCCTACAACTTTACTGAATTTGTTTGTTAGTTATAATAGCTTTTTAGTGGTGTCTGTATGGTTTTCTTTTTTTAAATAAGTCATATGTAATGCTTGAAACAAAAATTATAGTATCATTTGATACTCAAGACAATGATATATACATATATTTTAATTTAAATTTTAGGTAGTTAACATACAGGGCGATATTGGTTTCTGGAGTAGAATTCAGTGGTTCATTACTTAAATTCAACATCCAGTGTTCATCACAAGTGCCCTCCTTAATACTCATGTAGCCCATCCCCCATGCACCTCCCTCCATCAACTCCTCAGTTTGTTGTCTATTATTAATGGTCTCTTATGGCTTATTTTCCTTTCTCCTTTTTTTATTTTCCCCCTTCCCATATGTTCATCTCTTTTTTTCTAAACTCCACATATAAGTGAGAGCATATTGTATTTGTTTTTTTCTGACTGACTTATTTTGATTAGCATAATACACTCTAGCTCCATCCATGTCATTGCAAATGGCAAGGTTTCATTCTTTTTGATGGCTGAG
>NW_023210983.1:0-561 GCF_002007445.2 Ailuropoda melanoleuca
AGGGAACACAAGCAGGGGGAGTGGGAGAGGGAGAAGCAGGCTTCCTGCTGAGCAGGGAGCCTGATGTGGGGTTCGATCCCAGGACCGTGGTATCATGACCTGAGCCGAAGGTCGCTTAACGACTGAGCCACTGAGTCACAGACGCTTAACGACTGAGCCACTTAGTCGCCCCGACTATGGACTCCCTTGAGGGCAGGGACTGATTTCGCTAACTCGAAGGTTGCATGAACTCAGAAGCACATAAATAAATTTAATGAGGCACAGAATGTAAAATGAATAATACCTGGTCCTTTATTTCAAGGGGTCCAAGATTCCTTTTTCTCCTTTTTTCCTGCCTTCCTTCTTTCACAAAAATAGTTGCAGCGCCTTTAATTAAATGACTTAATCAAGTATTTAACAGGAGAAAATAAAATTTAATTACATACGTATGGGGAATCCACATAAACGTGAGATTCCTGCAGGGCCTTTTAAACAACCTGAGAAATAGATGTTATTATTGGTTGAGCTGGAGAGCAGGCCCTCCAGCGGGCAGGGGTGGGGTGGGGGGGATGGGGGAGTAGG
>NW_023210984.1:0-561 GCF_002007445.2 Ailuropoda melanoleuca
ATCAGGCTCCTCTGCTGTGAGCCTGCTTCTTCCTCTCCCACTCCCCCTGCTTGTGTTCCCTCTCCCGCTGGTTGTCTCTCTCTCTGTCAAATAAATAAATAAAAATCTTAAAAAAAAAAAAAAGGAACAGAGGAAAGAGAAAGCAGAGAGAATGTTTGTCTAAACAAGGCAGCAGGAAGCCTGCCACACGGGGAGGAGGGCTTGGGCCTGCCTAAGATACTTAATGGCCACAGGTCCTAATGTCCTCATAGGAAGCTGTAATTAACCAAACATAATCAACAACGTAGAGTTTACTTACCATCCTTTCCCAGCTGCTCCTGCACTTTCTCAAAGTCCGACCCGCCTACTACGCCAATTTTGATCTTCTGTCTCAAGTTCTGTAGAAAGCCATCCATTTCTTCGGTAATTTTCTACATTTCAAAAGGGAAAATAAAAAGTCATGAGCCATACAGTAACCAGGAAATTAAAACTCTTAAGAGTGACGCAACCCGGGGCGCCTGGGTGGCTCAGTCGTTAAGCATCTGCCTTCGGCTCAGGGCATGATCCTGGAGTTCTGGGATC
>NW_023210986.1:0-561 GCF_002007445.2 Ailuropoda melanoleuca
TACTACTGGGAAAATTGAATAATTTTATACGCTTCTTCCTTATTGGCATTTTTGGCAAACTGAACCTTTGTGGCCTCTGTTTTTGTGGACAGAGGTGATGATTTTCCTTAATGAGGTGTATGACCTCTTTACAAGTCATTAGATGCTTTTAATTGTTTGTTGAATAACTACAAATATTCTTCCAAGTTTACCATTTGCATTTAAAATTTTTAAGAGTTGTTTTGAGTTACAGGGGCACTTGGGTGGCTCTGTTGGAAGAGCATGGGACTCTTGATCGTGGGGTCATGAGTTCAAGCCCCATGTTGGGCATAGAGTGTACTTAAAAAAAAAAAAGAAGGAAAGGAACCTAAAGAAAGAGTTGTTCTGAGTTACAGAAGTATTGTATTCTTAGTAATATATGTGTTTGTCTCAATACAATGTTTAGATTGTCAACATGAATAATGTAGCATATATGAAACACAAAGAAGAAATTCAAAACACTTATCTTCACGCCAATAAGATTGTGACATTTAACTGAATACAACTGCAGTTTTTCGTTGTATGGATATAATTTAATATTTT
>NW_023210987.1:0-169 GCF_002007445.2 Ailuropoda melanoleuca
CAGTTGAGACCTGTTTTGTGACCCAGAACATGGTCTATTCTTGAGAATGCTCCATGGGCATTAGAATAGAACGAGAATTCTTTGGTTCTGGGGTGTAGTGTTCTATATATATCTATGAGGTCCAACTAGTCGAGTATGGCATTCAAAGCCTTTGATTCTTTTCTTAGTT
>NW_023210987.1:222-1241 GCF_002007445.2 Ailuropoda melanoleuca
GGTGTTGAGGTCCCCTACTATTAATGTGTTTTTATCTATATGTCTCTTTATTTTGGTTATGAGTTGGCTTGTGTATCTTGCTGCTCCCCTGTTGGGGGCATAAATATTTATAATCGTCATATCCACTTGTTGGATATATCCTTTAAGAATAATATAGTGCCCTTCTGTGTCTCTAACTATAGTGTTTCGTTTAAAATGCAATCTGTCTGACATGAGAATTGCTACCCTAGCTTTCTTTTGAGGTCCATTGGTGTGAAAGATGGTACTCCATCCCTTTACTCTCAGTCTGAATGTATCTTTGTGTTCAAAATGAGTCTCTTGTAGACAGCAAATGGATAGGTCATTTCTTTTTATCCAATCTGCAACCCTGTGGCATTTTATGGGAGCATTTGGCTGTTCACATTGAGAGTGATTATTGGAAGATATGTTTTTATTGCTATCATGTTGCCTGTGAAGTCCTTGTNAAATGATGCCGAGTTGCCAGTAAAGTCTGTGTTTGTATCAGTTGTGACTTTCTGTTCTGCATCACTCTTGGGGCCTTTTTACCTTTATAGAACCCCCCTTAATATCTCCTGAGGGGTTTGGTTTCATGGTTACGAAATTGGTTAATGACTGGCAATTCTGGAAGGTCTTTATTTCTCCATCCATTCTGAATGACAGCCTTGCTGGATAAAGGATCCTTGGCTGCATGTTTTTCTCTGAAAGAGCTTTAAAAATGCCCCCCCAACTGTTTCTCTCCTTCTAGGTCTGTGTAGACAGGTCTGATGTAATTCTGATACCTTTGCTTTGGTATGTGAGAAATTTCTTTGCCCTGGCTGCTTTCAATACTGTATCCTTGGATCTAATATTTGCGAATTGCATTATGACGTGACGTGGCGTAGGTTTGTCGTGGTTGAGCTTGGGATGGGTCCTGTCTGCCGCTTCGACACGAATGTTTCTTTCCCTTGCTAGATTAGGGAAGTTTTCAGCTACAATTTGTTCAAATATCTCTTCTAGATCTCTGTTTTTCTCCATCCCCT
>NW_023210987.1:1456-1662 GCF_002007445.2 Ailuropoda melanoleuca
CTCCCGTAACCTACATTCGTGGGCATGGATTTTTTTAAGTCCAGATTCTATTTTCGTTTTTTCTTCTACTAACCCATCCTCCAATTCGCTAATATGTCCCTCTGCCTCATTTACCCTGGCCGTCAGAGCCTCTAGTTTTTTTTTTTTAATTATATTATGTTAATCACCATACAGTACATCCCCGGATTCCGATGTAAAGTTTGATG
>NW_023210988.1:0-561 GCF_002007445.2 Ailuropoda melanoleuca
TGGCCACTCTGCCTGACTTGGGAAGGAGAAAAAATGAGCACATTGGGTCATTTTGCCCTGTTTCCAGCTCCATGAATTGAAGAGCTGAGTCCAGGTTCAATGCATCATTCTTGAGCCAGTGAACAAAATCCCTCTTTGTTCCCCAGTGAAACTTATCTCTGAAGAGCGACACTACTCCCTGTGAGATACAGCCCTGCAGATGTGCCATGGGAGCCCCACCCAGCTGCGCTGCCTTTGCTCAACGGGCAAGAATGGGCATTCTGTACTTGGCTCGGCTGAAAATGACACTTGCTCCTCTGATCCCCACGGGGGTTACCAAGTGGGCAAAGCTTCCTGTTTAGAAGAGGAGCCGTGGGCAGTGGATGTATGTGTAATTTTGTTTTGTTCCTTTGTGAATTTGCTTAGCTATTTATAGAGCTAAATCAAAAGGCAAGGGGGCAGAGCGTAGCACAGTGTTTTTCAAACTGTATTCCATGGAACCCTTCCAAGGACTAGAGGTAGAGGATGGGGTGGGTGGGAGCAGCAGGCACAGCACCAAGTCTCCTATCTGCCCCCTGCTCC
>NW_023210989.1:0-561 GCF_002007445.2 Ailuropoda melanoleuca
ATTGAAGAAGACACAAAAAGATGGAAAAACATTCCATGCTCATGGATCAGAAGAATAAACATAGTTAAAATTTCCGTGCTACCCAGAGCAATCTCTACTTTCAATGCCATCCCAATCAAAATACCAATGACATTTTTCAAAGCACTGGAACAAACAACCCTAAAATTTGTGTGAAACCAGAAAAGACCCCAATCACCAAAGCAATGTTGAAAAAGAAAAAAAAGCTGGGGGTATCATGATGGCTTACTTCAAGCTATACTACAAAGCTATGGTCATCAAGATGGTATGGTAATGGCACGAAAACAGACACACTGATCAATGGAACAGAATAGAGAGCCCAGAAATGGACCCTCAGCTCCATGGTCAACTAATCTTTGACAAAGCAGGAAAAAACATCCAATGTAAAAAGGACAGTCTCTTCAATAAATGGTTCTGGGAAAATTGGACAGCTATATACAAAAGAATGAAACTCGACCATTCTCTCACACCGTACACAAAGATAAACTCTAAATGGATGAAAGACCTCAATGTGAGGCAGGAATCCATCAAAATCCTAGAGGA
>NW_023210990.1:0-561 GCF_002007445.2 Ailuropoda melanoleuca
TTTGCAATAAAGTGAAATAGGAAAACAGAATGGTATTTGGGGAAGGGGAGTCATATATGTTTGGACATGGAAGGGCTGACAATAATGATCAAAATGAGGGGAACGTTATGACTAGTAAGAAGGGCAGAAGGAGTGAGATTGAGGGCACAGTGGGGACGTTGGACCAAGAGAGGAACTTGGACCTTTCCCCTATTTAATGGAGGACATAGATGAAAGGACAGAGATGCCAAATCCATAGATTTGGCAGTAGAAAAAATGAAGAAGTTCTTATTATCATCATTTTCATAGTGAAATAAGAGGCAAGGTGAGAGTTAGGATGAAGGAGGAGGTGCTTGACTTTGAGGAGGGTGAAGGTAGGAGGGAGAGCCGGGTGAGTGAACTCATTAGCTGTGTGTGCTAGGGTTGCTGGTGAGGTCCAGTGCTGAGGTCCACATGACGCTCATGGTTGTAAATTTGAAGTGAAATCCATCATCCTGGCTATGTTGTTTCTCTTTAGCATATTCTGCGGCTCACCTGCAGGTAAGGACTTTTTTTTTTTTTTTTAGAGAGAAAGAAGTTGCA
>NW_023210991.1:0-561 GCF_002007445.2 Ailuropoda melanoleuca
TCAGAATGGCTAAAATTAACAAGTCAGGAAATGACAGATGTTGGCGAGGATGCGGAGAAAGGGGAACCCTCATGCAGTTGGTGGGAATGCAAGCTGGTGCAGCCACTCTGGAAAACAGTATGGAGGTCCTCAAAAAGTTAAAAATAGAGCTACCCTACAACCCAGCAAATGCACTACTAGGTATTTCTCCGAAGTATACAAACATAGTGATCTGAAGGGGCACCTGCACCCTAATGTTGATAGCAGCAACGTCCACAATAGAAAATAGCCCAAATATGGAAAGAGCCCAGATGTCCATTGACTGATGAATGAATAAAGAATATGATATCTATCTATATCTATCTATATATCTATATCTACCTATATCTATATAATGGAATATTAATGAGCCATAAAAAAGAATGAAATCTTGCCATTTGCAACAACATGGATGGAATTAGAGGGTATTACGTTAAGTAAAGTAAGTCAATCAGAGAAAGACAAATACCACATGATTTCATTCATATGTGGAATTTAAGAAACAAAACAGATGAACATAGGGGAAGGGAAGGAAAAATAAAA
>NW_023210992.1:0-669 GCF_002007445.2 Ailuropoda melanoleuca
TTGAGGGTTCTCATTTTTCCTGACTTTTGCCAATGTTTGTCATTATCTGTTGTTTTTATTGTAGCCATCCTGGTGGGTGTGCAGTGTTATCTTATGGGTATTTTTGTTTGTTTGTTTCAAGTTTCTATTTAAATTCTAGTTAGTGAACATTGGTTTCAGGAGTAGAATTTAGTGATTGATCACTTATATACAACGCCCAGTGCTCATCACAACAAGTGCCCTCCTTAATACCCGTCATTCATCTAGCCCACCCCCAACCCACCTACCTCCACTACAGCAACACTTAGTTTCTTCTCTGTAGTTAAGAGTCTTTTATGGTTTGCCTCCCTTTCTCTTCTTTTTTTCACCCTTCTGCTGTGTTCATCTGTTTTGTTTCTTAAATTCCACATGTGAGGCAAATCATATGGTATTTATTTTTCTCTGACTGACTTGTTTAGCTTCATATAATACACNTACTTGATGAGTTCCATCGATCTTGTGGTTTTGATTTGTATTTTTCTTAAAACTAATGATGTTGAGGGGTGCATGGGTGGCTCAGTAGGTTAAGTGTCTACCTTTGGCTCAGGTCATGCTCCCAGGGTCCTGGGATCGAGCCCCTTGTCGATCTCCATGCTCAGCAGGGAGCCTGCTTTTCCCTCTCCCTCTGCAGCTCCCCTTGCTTGTGTGTGT
>NW_023210994.1:0-561 GCF_002007445.2 Ailuropoda melanoleuca
TTGACCTTGAAATTACCACAGGACACCTTGGCCACAGACATGTGGTCGCAGTAGGTGTGGGGAATGAAGTTGCCCCGGCAATAGGGCAGACGCTTGGTGAGGAGAGCGAATGGGAGGATGAGCAGTACACCCCGCAGGAAGGTGGCAAGACCGGCCTTGGCGATGACGGGGTTGGTGAGGATGGTGGCATAGCGCAGGGGGTAGCAGATGGCCACATAGCGGTCCAGGGCCATGAGCATGAGCACCCCAGACTCCATCCCAGTCAGCATGTGGACAAAAAACATCTGAGCCAGGCAGGCGTTGAAGTCAATCTCCTTGAGGTTGAACCAGAATATGCACAGCATGTTGGGTACGGTGGTGGTGCACAGGGTGACGTCTGTGAAGGAGAGCAGGGCCAGGAAGTAGTACATGGGCCGGTGCAGGGCCTCCTCATGGCCGATGAGGTAGATGAGCCCACAGTTCCCCAGGACAGCGATGACGTACAGGAGGCAGAATGGCAGGGCGATCCAGGGGTGTGCGGCTTCCAGCCCGGGGACACCATTCAAGATGAAGTATCCTGGG
>NW_023210995.1:0-561 GCF_002007445.2 Ailuropoda melanoleuca
CTTCATAATACCTCACATGCATTCCATCACTTCTCAGTCACTTTTGTCATTAAAAGACTCATTTTCATTGTTTAAACTCAGCCTTGTCACTCACCGAGTCCTCTTTATAAACACTGCGTCCCTGCAACGGCCATTTCCTTTCCCCTCCAGTGTGCTCCAAGGCTGAGTGTGAGGAGGGACAGTGGGCAGAGATGTTGGCTCTTATTTCTGAGGAAGGAAGATTGTTCTAGTCCCTGGCACTTGGAATACAGAGGCATTCATACCTCTGGCTCGCAGCTGTGGGCCTTTCGTGGCCAGTCCTGCGGTGTTGTTCAACACCCCAGAGTGACCCAAGCCGGTAAGACAAGAAAGGGCAATGAGATTGAGGCCCTAGGGAGGAGGGAATGGGTGATGGGAAGAGGGCCTCATGGCTCTGCTCCTGTTTCATTTATCTGGCCCCAGAGGACATATTTTTCCTCAGATATTTAAACCCAATTAAATGGATGCCTTATGGAGCTGTAACTTATTACCATGCTCTGAAACTAGTGCAGGATATTAATAATAAATATAAAAATCTTATTG
>NW_023210996.1:0-561 GCF_002007445.2 Ailuropoda melanoleuca
CGTGTGAGAGAGAGAGAACATGCCCACACACATACATACACGCATGTACACACAAGCATCATATAAACTCCCCTGCCATCTTTAAAGCTGGAGCCTTGCTGGTGGTTTGGTCCCAAGCCTCCTCACTACCCCCCAAAGCTCTAATGCACGCGTGCACACACTCACACACACAGACTCTCCCAGACTCCACTGGATGTCTGTCGCTGTCAGATTTTGCCATTTGCCATCTGCATCCAAAATACGAGAACCCCTTGCAATTTGCCCAAACCCTCCAGTGTCTGCACACACGTAATTCCTCTTCACACCAGTGCAGGGAAACAGGCCTCCTTACACCATCGGCAGTATCGGCTGCCTTTTCTACACTCATGTAGGGCCCAGAAAGAATATTATTTGAGTAAATCTCAACTCATGTAGTTGTTAACTAGTTAGATGATCTGTATGTTCAGAAAAAGTTGGACTGGTTCGTAGCTCTGATGAAGACTGCGCTCTGGAACATTTACAGCCATGACGTGCCATCCCCAGAATAATTTAGAAAATTTCAGCCTTCACTGCCAACACTCC
>NW_023210997.1:0-561 GCF_002007445.2 Ailuropoda melanoleuca
AATCTAACTGCAGATGTGAACTACATTTATTATACAACATAAACATCAACACCTTCCAGAGACAAAGAATGAGGGCTCTGTAACTAAAACAAACCAAGAGAGACATTTTGTGGAGGATGGACAGACCACTCTGATTCCATGGCCCCCAGGATTTTGCATTCCCTTGAGATGTCTCAGTGCCTGGTGGGCAGCTGGTGGAGGAAAGGTCAGAATGAGCTGCGCCATTCATCAGTAGTATAGAGGCATGGTGGGTAGCTGGGGGGTTGAGTAAGGGGAGAGACTTAGTAGGGAGTAAGAAGAGCCCTGGATTCTGAGAAGATGAATTAATGGGTTCTGAATGAGAAAAATAACACAGGACTATGGGGATGGCTAATATCTAAACTCTGAGTTACTACAAAATCTGGCTCATCCTTGGAATGGTTTTATTTCTATAATTTCTGATAATCTGAATAAATTAAAGGCCCCAGTAATTCCAAATTTCTTCTCCAAGAGTTTAAAGTATCAATAAATTCAGAGGGTAGTGTAGTACAGTTTGCATATATATATATATATATATATATA
>NW_023210998.1:0-561 GCF_002007445.2 Ailuropoda melanoleuca
TCAAAGGGAAACCTCTTTCTCTGTCATCCAGAGAGAAAAGCAAATTTCTAAGAGAAGCACTACATTTGGGCTTCTACACTGTGGTTTGGAATGGAGTAGTTAAATGAGGAAAAGCAACAGACTCAGGGCTCTTATGATATTCTGCTTAAGTGCTGGGGAGTTCCTTCAGGTTCTAACAGAGCGAGGAAAGCCTTCATTGTTATTGTATTTCCCAGGATATTAAACTGTGCTCCTTAAAGTATTTTACTTCATATTCCTGTTAGGAAACTGATAAAAACAGAAAAAGATAAAACCAAAGTTGATGAAGAGCTCATTTCCAAAATTGGGGAGGAATTCCCACCAATATTAATTAAGACTGAATTGGATTAAGAGCAGCTTTGGTTATTTGTTCGTGCTTTGCCTCAATGGACATACTCCCTGCCCACCCAGAATGAGGCATGTAGGTGCATTGTGTATGTTCCACAGCCTGCTCTGAGCTCAGAGGCTGCAGAGCTAAGCCAGCAAAAATCAACACAGAATATCTTCCTTGTGTGAGTTCCTCTTTCAATATGTCCACTCAGA
>NW_023210999.1:0-983 GCF_002007445.2 Ailuropoda melanoleuca
GATACATTTTAATAGGCTTTTAATGGAAAGTGCATAGTTCTGCTCTGGAACTTTCCAAAAAAATTGGGAGGGAGGGCAGGTCACAAACCCTCTGAATGGGAGTCACTGCCAGTACCCAAAGGGGGTGTGGGGGAAAATGGTTTCCTAAGTGCCACATTTGCAAACGTGACGTTATGAAGGGACAAGAGTGAAGAGAGAAGGTCCTAGCAAAAGAGATGCCTGCTTCAGTGGCAGTAGTCTATTCCGACATCCCGCTGGGGTTTCTCCATCTAAGTCCCATTCTTGATACAAGGAAAGGCAAGGGAATCCCATGGGGGAGGGGAGGAAGAGCTGTGGCTCAGGCGAACACGAGTGAAGTTGATTTGAGTCAATAATAGCTTAAGACAAAAAGTGCAGTTCTATCAACACGGCAAGTCCAAAGGGCGAGGCGGGGCCAGAAACAGTAAAATAAGCCATAGATAATCCATNGATCTATGAGCTCAGATGCTGGGCGAATTCAAAACAAGATGGCAGGCAGGGTGAAGTTTGTGGTTCAGAGCCAGTGGTCAGGGAACAGNAATCCATGAGCTCAGATGCTGGGCGAATTCAAAGCAAGATGGCAGACAGGGTGAAGTTTGTGGTTCAGAGCCAGTGGTCAGGGAACAGGGGGAGAATTCTGGAGTTTCTTCTAAATGGAGAGGGTGTGGTTCAGGATGCAGGGCTGGGTGTGAAGAAAGGCGTCTTGCAAGGCTGGGCACCTGTCATGAGGCATTAGACTCTGGACATCGCATCCATCAATCTCCTTCCCTTGTCCGTCCCCAATGTCATATCACGCTCAGGTCCCCCAGCAGTCAGCCACTGCCCTGCCCACGCTCCTGCCACCACCACCCTTAGCTCTCACCGATGGTGACTAACATAATAAAAAAAAGAAAGAAAGAAAAAAGAACCAGGGAAGCATTTCCTTCCATTTAGAAAGAGATGCCCTCCAGAGAAAATCGCCCCTC
>NW_023211000.1:0-561 GCF_002007445.2 Ailuropoda melanoleuca
GCTCTGACACTTTATCTCAACACAAATGAAGACACAGCAGGAACTGAGCTTAGAAAAGGCTTTGCTGAGAGAGACAGATTTATTCTGGCAAAGTTCAGGACATTGACCATTAGCTGGAATGTTCACAGCAGTCTTTGGCACTGAGTCCAAGTCAAGTTGGTTTAAGAGACCCAGCTCATGGACAGAGGAGAAAAAATGCACATTGTCAGACAAACCAGGAGGGAGCGAGGTGTTCAGGTTAGATGAGGTGGCCTCCTCCAGCCCCCATGTCACCAGAGACTGGCGTGGAAACTCTACCCCCTCCTGCCAAGGCTCACCTCCTACCCCTCAATATAAATGACACAAAAGAGGGGCTCCTGGGTGGCTCAGTCAGTTGAGCGTCTTACTCTTAACTTTGGCTCAGGTTATGATCTCAGAATCATGAGATTGAGCCCCGTGTTGGGCTCCTTGCTCAGTACAGAGTCTGTTGAGATTCTCTCTCTCTCCCTCTCTCTCTGCCCCTTCCCCTGCTTTCTCTCTCTAAAAAATAAACAAATAAAATATTAAGAAGATAAATGACAC
>NW_023211001.1:0-561 GCF_002007445.2 Ailuropoda melanoleuca
ATTTTTTGATGAATGTAAAAATAAACACTATGGCTACTCTAAAAATGACTAAAAACATCTCTGATAGAATTACTGTAATTTTCTTCACTTAGAGAAATTCCATGCCATGTGATTGGGGGGTCATACTTAGAGTGGCAGAGATCCATTTAGATGGAGAGATAACAAGCAAGTTGCTTAAGTTGTTATTGCTTCCACTAGTCTAGCAGGAAAAAGGAACAACGTTAAGAATAATTGATAGTGAAGGGATGAGGGAGATAAAAAGAGATGGACTGGGAAGAATTTAATGACTCTTTGTGGCTTTACATCTGTCACAGTTTTTGTGCTACATTAAAGTTTCATTATTTTCACATTTCATGTTTTCGTATTTTTCCATCCCCTTCTTTCTGCTAAATTTACCAAGTAATACAATGTAGATAATGGAGAACTATTTCTATAAATGTCATCGAATGTGTTACTGAAAATGAATAGTGTTTCACTGATGCATTTCCTTCAAAATACATTTTCAATTAGCAGTGGAGGATTTGTGTACAAAACATAGTCCTTTAAAAATTACATAAAAAA
>NW_023211002.1:0-561 GCF_002007445.2 Ailuropoda melanoleuca
TATGTATCTCTATCAAAAGTGAAAAAGTGAAAGATCAGTGGTTTTTACATCTAGCCAACAACATCAATTTGTATGGCCTGTTTGTCCCCTCTGAGCATTGAAGTTATGACTTCTGATTTCAGGCTCTTCCTTTTTTTTTTATTTTATTTTATTTTTTTATTTTAAGCACTGTCATGGCTGGTTTTCTACACAAGTGGTAGGAGCATTACTCATTTTTAGAAGTAAATTAATTCAGCTTGCTCACCAGGGACTCAGTAGGCATGCGGGTGTCATGAAGTAACGAACGGCACCCAGATTCACAGTGAATCAGATTCCGTCCAGTGCCCCAGTTACTGAGGTGTGCTGATGACTGGGCCACAGAGTACTGTTTAGTGTTTTACCAGACAGGACCCAACTGCTCTAGTGGAGAGGAGAAAGCACATTATGTCACAACATGTGTATATTCTGGGCTTTATTAATCCTGTTTTATGGTTGATGTAAAAGATTCACCCAAAGGTATGAGAAATCAAACCAAAAATAAAGCAAAGCTGTGATATACTACATCCTGTGCCTAAACTCAAA
>NW_023211003.1:0-4069 GCF_002007445.2 Ailuropoda melanoleuca
TGGGCCTGAACTGCACATACAATGCTTAACCACACATAAAGCTGGTAATGGAGCCAAAAGCTCATGAAATCGCCATGTAAAATTTATAGAGTAAGAAGATCAGAAGGACTAAGGCTGATATTTGAAGCATGCAAACATTTAAGAGATGAGATTTGGAAGGAGAGACTTGCAAGTTGTTGAGAGATAGGTTAAATGGAAAGAACCAATATTGTTTGAGATCTGCTTCAATGTCTGAATGAAGTGTGCAAGACACAGGACTTGCCTTCAGGAAGCTTCCAGGTTAATAGGGGAAATAGGATCCTCACTTGAAAAAATAAATATTCTGGTATGAAGCACCAAATTGGTGTTGAGGATAGAAAGTAGCAAAGAGGAATAAGCTAAAGTTTGCCCTAACTTGAGCAATATAATCCTTAGTATTGTATGGTGAGAATGATATTGATTGCATAGGGTTTATATGAAAATTTAGTAAGATAATTAAAGTTCTAAGTACAGTTGCTGGCCTATAGTAACCACTAAGTACATTGGTATTTTTTTATTGTAATTCCTGTTGTGATGCTGTTATTGCTGATGATGGGTGAAGTTTAGGAGACAGGAGGGAGATGTGAGGTGCATTGGGGATGGTGGACGATGAGGAGCTGGAATGGCCAGGATGTAGAGCAGGATTCACCCATATCCTGGGTAAGATGCCTGAGTAAGGAGAAGGTCAGTGGTTGCTAAAGTATGGGGGTGAGTCAGAAGATCCGTTTGTGCAGCTTGGGGAGAGAGGCATGACAGTGTCAAATTGGAATCTTGGAATAAGAAGTTTGGGCTTTTCCCTAGAGTTAATCTAGAACTTCTGAGGACTTATAACCAAAAAAACAAACAAACAAACAAAAAACCCCCCAAAACAACAAAACAAAAATGACATAAATGAAAATAGTCTTTTGGTGCGATTAATTTATAAATCTAAAATGGTAATAGGAAAAATTATGTCAGGTAGTTTGGTATCTTTTTTTAAAAGATTTATTTATTTTAGAAAGAGAGAGAGCAGGAGGAGGGGCAGAGTGAGAGAGAGAATCTCAGGCAGACTCCCCATTGAGCACAGAGCCCAACATAGGTCTCGATCTTATGACCCTGAAATGATGACGCTGAGATTATGACCTAAGCCAAAATCAAGAGTTGGATGCCTAACTGACTGATATGCCCAGGGGCCCCAGGTAGTTCAGTATCTAAAATATGAGATGATGCTATGTTAGTAGTGCAAATAGAAAGGATGGAGAACATTCAAGGTACAGTTGACCCTTGAACAATGTGAGGAGTACTAACCCTGCACACAGTCAAAAATCCACATATAACTTGACTCCTCAAAAACTTAACTAATAACCTACTGTTGACTGGAAGGCTCACCAATAGCATAAAGAGTCAATTAACACATACTTTGTATTTTATATGTATTAATACTGCATTCCTACAATAAAGTAAATTAGAGAAAAGAAAATATTAAGAAAATCATAAGAAAGAAAAAATACATATACAGTACTGTGCTATATTTATCAGAAAAAAATCCTGGTATAAGTGGACTTGTGCAGTTCAAACCTGTGTTGCTCAACACCTATATATGCAAAAGAGAAGATCAAATTCAAGAAAAGAAGATGCATTAGGTTTGGGTATGAAGGCATGGATGGGAGTGATGGCTACCTTCTCACTGAGTTCTCATACAGTCTTTCCCCTATCATGTGCAGGAAAAAGAGATGTCTGGTGTCTCTTCCTCTTCTTACAGGGACAACAGCCCTATCAGATTAGGATCCCATCCTTATGACATCATTTAACCCCAATTAGCTTCCTGTCTCCAAATACAGTCACACTGAGAGGTTAGGGCTTGAACACATGTATTTGGGTGGTTGGGGGACACGATTCAGTCCATAACAATGATGAAGTATGAAGTTGAGCTAATCAAGAAGATAATTTTGGATTTAGACATGGATGGTTGGTTAATCTACAGCACTATCCAGTAAAACATTCAGTACTGGTGAAAATGTTCCATATCTAAATTGTCCATCCTGGTAGCCACTAGTCACAAATGGCCACTGAGCATTTTCATTTGGCTAATGAGACTGATGAAGTGAATTTTTAATTATATATACTTTTAATTAAATTTAAATTTGAACTGTATTGGATAGCACAAGTTACAACTACAGGAACCTTTGGCAGAGTAAAGAGTCCTATCAATAATTCAATATGTGTGCCTCTCCTAGGCCTTCAAGTCTTGCACTGTAGATCCTCAGGGCTTGAATAGTTTCATGGCAGCAGTCATGCAATTAGGGATGTTTAAAAGGCAGCTAAAATCTGCAACTGTTTGTCAAGCCTTGAGATCAATGCTTTGGAGATGTCCCATGGATGTTATGGTTGCAGCCATGAAAGTGGATACAATCAAGAGAGGGAAGAGAATGGGACTCCATGTCACACCTTGATAAATACTCACATCTAAACAGAAGGAAAATAAAAACAAATCAGAAAAAGAACTAGATTTTCATCCACCAAATTCACACCAACAATTAGTGAGCCCTGGACTGGACTGACATCACCTCGATATATTCGATCTTTACCTCCAAGAAGTGGGCACAATGATAAGAGCTGAAGCTGTCACTACGTTCACATTCCATCCCCTCCATGCTTCAGTTTCCTACTTTGTAACATAGGGGTAATAACAAGTCCTCCATTCAAAGTCTACTGAGAGGATCAGTTGAGATGGTATGGAAAGTGCCAGCAAAGCCCTGGCACATAATACATGTTCTTCAAATTTTTATAAAAAATAAAACTTCTCTTGTCCCCAGTCTTGTTCCTCTTCTTGCGTCCCCAGTTTGGGCTGACAGCATTGCCCTTCATCTCAGTCAGTCTGGGAACCTGAATCATCTTTTATTCCTTCTTCTTCTTCATTCCCCACATCTGGTGATTCATCAAGTACGATTGAGTCTAGCTGCACAATATCTTTCAGATACAGCCCTCTTGCTCTGTGACCTCCACCTCTGCTCTCACTGAGANGCCTTGCTGTGTTTTTCTGTCTGCTCTGACATCCGGCTGTCCTCCAAGCAGGCTTGTCTCATCTTGAGTGTCCCCTGACACTCCAGTTCCTTCAGGATCCTTGTCATTCCCTGGGTTTTTATTCAAGTCTGAAACTCTCTAAAAACTAAGCCCTCTCTTTAAGATCTAAAGCATCATAGATTTCAATTTTATTGTTGTTATTGTTGAATAAAACCACATTCCCAAGGTCAGTCTCACTCAGCTCTGCTGGTAAACAAGACTGACATCGTAAGGTTACAGTTTCTTCTCTCTGGCTGGGTACAAGAAATCCTTTCTGGTTGTTGGGTTGATTCACTACCTGATCATTCTCTGGCTCAGGATCACCCAAGGCCTTATAAAAACATAGTCCTTAGGTTCCCACTCCCAAAGTTTTTGATTCAGTAGGTCTGGGGTTGCACCTGGGAAGTTGAATTCCTAACAAGTTCTCAGGGGAGGCTGATACTGTGGAACCTGGAACCACACTTTGGGAAGCACTGCTCTAGCTCTGGTTCCTAAATTGCTGTCTCCTGTGCCTGTTGATTTCCTTTAGTTCCTAAATCTTTTATAAATTTCATCTCTGCTGGTCTAGGGTAAAACTCAGAGTGGAGAAGGGGAATGGGAATGCTGTACAGTACAGCCTTCCTCTATAGGGAAAGGCCAAGGATAGAGGGAATTCAATTCAACATCACAACTTTTTTTTTTTTTTTTTTTTTTTAAAACTGGACATTACTGGTACCCCAAGCACATTCCCCAGGCTAACCCTAGAGGTCAAGGCCAAGACTCACACTCAGGGTCATACAAGTGCAGGGTCAGCAAGTTCACAGTCCTGAGTGAGTGCCACCTCAAATTTTGCACTCTAGGGACTTCACTTGCCTCCCCTTGTCTCAGCCCTGCCAAAGGNACTTGCCTCCCCTTGTCTCAGCCCTGCCAAAGGTCACAACAGGGAGTTCCAGTACCCTTGATGGATTCCAGCCTTTCCCTGCTTAAGTATGTTCTCTACCAGGGAAGTCTGCTTGGCCTGCATGTCAGG
>NW_023211004.1:0-561 GCF_002007445.2 Ailuropoda melanoleuca
CAAATCTGTCCTTTTCTAAAAATGTCCTATTTTCTTCATTACAAGCTATATTCTCTTGTCTCTTTAATAACTTTAAACTCTCTTGTTTTATAGTGTCTTTCAGATTACTCTATTATTTCTAGTTCTTGGGATGCTGATTCTTCTATTACCCGTGTCTACTGAATCTTCAGGTGGTTTACTTCTTGTGGTTTCCAAGTTGTTATTATGTATTTGTCTTCAGCCAGGACTGTTCTACTTTCAGGGAGAATGTTCTAGAATAGAACTGTTTTGCATCTCCTTTTGCTGGGGCGCTGGAGTGAACAGAGCCTGGATGAACTTTTATGTTAATTTCTTGGCCTAGAATTCTCATACCATGGGGCAGGTAGTGCAAATTTAGATCCGCACAACACAGATTTGGGTTTGTTTGTTTGTTTTAAGATTTTATTTATTTATTTGATAGAGAGAGAGAGAGCACAAGCAGGGGGAGGGGCAGGCAGAGGGAGAGGGAGAAGCAGGCTTCCCGCTGAGCCGGGAGCCCAATGCAGGGCTCAATCCCAGGACCCTGGGATCATGACCTGAGCC
>NW_023211005.1:0-561 GCF_002007445.2 Ailuropoda melanoleuca
CTTTTTCTGCAGTATCTTTGGAAGGCCGTCTTCCAAAGTCGGAAAGAAGGCCCCCCCTCCTCCCACCCCCCATTGCCTGCAGTAGCAACAACAACAACGGCAACGGCAACAACAGGGCCACCACCTCCTCCTCCCTGCGACTTCTAGATTTCTTCATATCACCAGCCCAGGAAACCCCGAAACAGAAGAGAAGGAATGAAAATCCGGAAGGTGCCCGCGATTTTGAGCAAAATCAACGGCAGCTTCTTCAAGAGAAAAGGCGTCGCGCGCGCGTGGGGGGCCGAAGGGAGCCGCCGGGCAACGTCGCCCCCGGAAAGAAATAGCCTCACCTCCCGGCGGGTTGGCTGCACGAGACGCCCTCCTGTCCGGAGAGACCGGCGCACGCCGGGCCCGTAACTCCCGAGGGAACCACCGGCTTTGCACCCCCGCCCTCTTCCTTTGGGGGGCTGCGAAAGCCACCTGTGTGGGAGTCCCATTGGCTTCCCTGAGCTGAAATGCATCCCCCCCGCAGAATTAAATTGCAACGGGAGGAAAATGCAACGAAGGGCAACTTGCAACGGG
>NW_023211006.1:0-561 GCF_002007445.2 Ailuropoda melanoleuca
CAAGCAGAAACAGACTATGCCTCTTATGGTCTAGGCTCAGAACTGGTAACTGAAACTTCCACCCACATTGCGTTGACAAAGTTAAGGTGCATGTCCAAGCCTAACGTCAATATAGCAAAGAAATAAA
This sequence comes from Ailuropoda melanoleuca, assembly GCF_002007445.2. Classification (NCBI taxonomy): domain Eukaryota; kingdom Metazoa; phylum Chordata; class Mammalia; order Carnivora; family Ursidae; genus Ailuropoda; species Ailuropoda melanoleuca. The sequence continues at coordinate 128 of NW_023211006.1, forward strand.
TACTTGCAGAGCATATTCCTTACATGAAGTTTTTGTAGATAGTTCAATGGAAACATCAAGGCAAAGAGAAAAAAAAGTAAATTAAAGAAGAGAGAGAATCCAAAATCTGTGGGACAATAGAAGATGGCCTGACATATGAGTAATTCCCAAAAGAAGAGGGAGAGCAGGGGGAAAAGGAAAGAAAATGTAATGGGGGTGCCTGGGTGGCTCAGTTGGTTAAGCGTCTGTCTTCAGCTCAGGTCATGATCTCAGGGCCCTGGGATTGAGTCCCCCAGTCAGGCTTTCTGCTCAGCAAGGAGTCTGCTTCTCCCTCTCATTCTCCCTCTGTTCTCTCTCTCTCAAATAAATAAACAAAATCTTTTAAAAATTTTTAAAAATGTAATGACATTGGTCATCAATAAGCAAAATGCAATTATATTTTTCAATACCAGCCC
>NW_023211007.1:0-561 GCF_002007445.2 Ailuropoda melanoleuca
CCATGGTTCTTTTCATGTTATTATATGCCCAAACAGAAAGGTGTATATTAGTCTAGTCATTAAGAGCTGTACGCTATTTAAACCTTTTTTTAAATTTATTTGAGAGAGAGAGAGTCAGCGAGAGAGAGCACAAGTGGGGGCAAGGGGCAGGGGGGAGGGGCGAGCAGACTCCCCGCTGAGCAGGAAGCCAGATGTAGGGCTCAATTCCCGGACCCTGTGATCATGACCTGAGTTGAAGGCAGGCAGTTAACCAGCTGAGCCACCCAGGCACCCCCATTATTTAAACCATTTTATCAGAGAGAGCTAATAGATTCGGGTGTGGTGCTGAGCATGCACTCAGCTGGGCTCCCTGAGGTCAAACCCAGACTTGGATACTTTCCCATGCAAGGTGTTAAACCTCTCCCTTTTCAATCTCTTTTTAGATAAAATAGGATGATAATAACACTCATGTCATAGTTCTGTTATCGGATTAAATGTTAGTATATCTAATGTACCAAGACAATGACTGGTGCTTATTTACCTCCTTATAATGTTGAAATCAGGGGATCTGACAAACTTTTC
>NW_023211008.1:0-561 GCF_002007445.2 Ailuropoda melanoleuca
AAAAAAAATATAAATAATGGGATTGAGAAGCTAGAATTCATGGATACTGAAATCTCTGAGAACTGGAGAGAAAGGCCACAAGCCACTTCTCTGTCCTCATCTCCTATTATTCTGCCAGTGAAAATGTAGCAATAAGAAAAGGGAAGGATACCCACCACCCCAACTAGGGCCAAAATAATTGTGTTGTGGGAGAAAATGCTTGAGAGGGCTGCAGGAGAAGTTCTCAGGAGAAAACTAGATTTCAGTTACAGTGAAGGTAAAGGTAACATTTGGAGAAGTAGGATGCCAAGATGGGTGATTAGAAAGAAAGTAAGGGTCCAGGGGATGGAGAAACAACCCATTTTATAACCAAGGTCTTGGGGAGATTATAGTAGCATATTTTATTAAATCTGTAAACCCTTTATTGTACATACCGTATGCAAAGCATTGCATTAGAAAAGATTAAAAGATACCTTCTTGCTTCTCTGGGCTTGGAGCTAGTTTGCAGTGACATGGCTAAATGCACCAAGAATGTTGAAATCACTGGTAAATATGAGACCTGTTATGGTGGCCTCCCTCAGG
>NW_023211009.1:0-561 GCF_002007445.2 Ailuropoda melanoleuca
CCCAGTTCATATAATGAAGAACTTATTTAAGGAATCACAAATAAAAAAAAAAACATCCATCAAAATTTCCCAGTTCATATAATAGAGACGTTAGATAAGGAATCTCGAATAATTGAAGCACACTGGAATAGACAGTGTGATAATACCCTTTTGTGGGTGAGGAAGGGTGTGTGGCTGATGCTGTTAAGAAAGTGCCCGACAAAACAGCATAATAATTGTTTGTAGCACCTTGTTTCTCAAAATCAGTCAGATTCTCTTGGGAAAAGATATTTTTAGCAGGGATGCCTTTGATTTTGGCCTTTTGCCAGCCTTTCATTTGGGTGTCTCTGATTCCTTGCTTCAAAAATTGAAGAGGAGCATAATGATTATTTGTAAGACGCCTAGGAAATGGGCCTTGGTTTGCTTAAAATGCCTCTTCCGTTTTATTTGTTCATACAATGAGAATTGACTGTTGGGTGTCTTTGTTTTTTAAGTTTTGCAACTGTTTTGTGTACATTGTCTTTCCTTTTTGTTTTGCACTGTTAAGGGAATGTTTTAGCTCAGGGGTCTCCAACGTTGGCA
>NW_023211010.1:0-561 GCF_002007445.2 Ailuropoda melanoleuca
CCTAGACTCATCTGAGAATACCTGTAATTCAATCAAATCCCGCCAAATGCCTCCCAAACTACATACAGCACCAACGGAGTGGAGGAAAAGCGTCTTTTGGGTAGGTGGGGAAGAGCCACAGATTTCACACCTAGAACAGCCTCCTTACACCCCACAGCAGTGGTAGCCTCTCCTGGTCTTCTCCTGGAAGCGCTCGTTCCCAGTCAAGTGGGATGTCAGAAGGTCCCAGAACTTTGCACCCTTCTGCTCTGCCCCCATCCCCATCTTCTCCCACAGTTTGCACGAACAGAGATGGCCAGGCTCGGCAGGAAGCGAGGAAATCTAGGTTGCTCTGCCCAGGTGTTGGAGTGGCTCTGTGGGATCGCCCGTCTTCTCCCCGTCCCCAGTTCTTCAGCCAGCCAAGCATTGAGAACCACTCCTGCTTCGGCCCCTGAGTCAGTGTGATCTAAAGGCTCCCCCACCTCTGCTTCCGATGCCATCCTCGGCCCACGTTCGTGCAACAGGGGAGGACATCTGGAGATGTGGTGGGACTGCGCAATAGCTCCGTGACTTGTCCTGGTC
>NW_023211011.1:0-1077 GCF_002007445.2 Ailuropoda melanoleuca
TCTTCTATTCTACCTGTGAGTGCAACCATGTGATGGTTGTCTTTCTCTGACTGACTCGTTTCACTCAGCATGAAATCCTCTAGTTCCCCCCACGTCGTGATGCAAATGGTCAGTATCGATCATTTATTCCAATTTCATTTTGAAACTGTCTGTCACTAATATACAGAAATACTCNTTCTATTTATCTCTATATCTACACTCCATGTGGAAATCTATGCACTCACACATACATATTTCCATTTAGTTTTTAAAGTATTATGAATTCTATTAAATTGTCTATAGACCTCTTTGGATTTTTACTTGTATTATTTTATTGTCTGTGATTCATGAGAGTTCTGTTTCTTACTCTACCTTTCTTAAAGTTTCAGTTCTTTCTATTGCTTTGATATAATTTTTCATATCCCCATTGCTGAATAGAAATGATGACTGAAATTGCTAAACAAAAATGTGTATACTTGGTTTCTTTCTGGATCCCAAAGCAAGGCTTTCAATGCTTTGACATGAAGTGTGTCATAGATACACTTATCAGAAAAAAAGATGCTCTCTGCTTTTCCCAAGTTGCCAGGAGAGTTTGCTGCATGAACCGCTATGACTTCATTGATTTGTTTTCCGCATGTGCTGAGGTTGAACTGTTTAAACGACTCATGTGGTCACTTCGATAAGTTGACATTCTATTGTTAAACCAAACTGTCATTCCTCAAAGAAACCAATTTGTTCATGATATGTTTAAAAAGTGAGCAGGATTTCCATTGTTGAAAAATATTCCAGTCTCTAGATGAGTGCTTCTCTGATTTCTGTGTGCCTACAAACCCTCTGGATCTTATGACGCAGACTCACTAACTCACTAGTTTTGGTCTCATACTTCAGATTCTGCACGCGATCGTGAGGCTGGACCATGCACCACACTGAGAAGCGAGACGAGAAACATGACATAATGTAAACAATCACTTCCTGATACGTGAATTTAAATTGTTTTTGAGTTTTTATTTTTTATTTATTATTCTTATTATTTTTAAAGATTTTATTTATTTATTTGACAGAGATAGAGACAGCCAGCGAAAGAGGGAACACAAGCAG
>NW_023211012.1:0-561 GCF_002007445.2 Ailuropoda melanoleuca
CCCCCCCAGATCCACCGAATGAGTATCTTTGGCCAACATTTGAGAACTACAAGCTCAGAGAGTACAATGTGGGTGGCCTCATCTTATTCAGCACAGCTGTAGGCAAGTGATTGTCACAAAGTCCTGGCTTGGCCGAAACGAATTATCACAGATTCAGCCAATGAGCTTACTCTGAAATCAGCCAACTGTTGACTTTCATCAGAAGATGGGCAGCCTTACCTCCAATATTTAACCAAAGAACTTAAAACCTCAATAGGAATGGAAAGTATTGAGTTTGCTGTCTTAATGGGAATCTGAGAATGGATGTATTTGTTCTGGGACTAGAGGGAAGATTTTGTTAACACAGGTGACCCTTGAGCAACCCAGGCACACTGATTCCGTGCTCAGTTGAAAATCTGGGAATAACTTGATTGCCCCAAAACTTAACTACCAACAGCCTATGGTTGACTAGAAGTCTTACCAATAGCACAGTTGGTTAACCAATTCTGCATGTAGTATGTATCATATATTATATATTATTAAAGTAAGCTGGAGAAAAGGAAATGTTAAGAAAATTGTTAT
>NW_023211013.1:0-561 GCF_002007445.2 Ailuropoda melanoleuca
ATTTTTATTTATTTACTTGAAAGAGAGTAATTGAGGGGAGGGCATGGTGGGGAGCAGAGGGAGAAGCCGACTCCCTGCTGAGCAGGGAGCATGACTCCAGGGTTGCATCCCAGGCCCTGAGATCATGACCTGAGCCAAAGGCAGACACTTAACTGACTGAGCTACCTAGGAGCCCCTATCTTTCCTTTGTTGATGTTACTGGACACCAGGTAACAAAGTCTCATTTTTCTCTTAAATCAGGCCAATCTTTATCTCCTTTATGATTTTCAAAGAATTTAAATATTTGCCTGTGTTAAGAAGCTGGAAAAGATGTTATACATTTTATTTTAATACGAAATTTTCCAGTGTTTCACAGAAGAAAGAAAAAAGAAATTCTTAGTAAATATAACCTGCTAAAAAACAGCACACAATACATAATGCATACAGTATAATATGTATTCACCAAATACATAAAGGCATACTAAAGTGATAGAAATTGTTTATTAGTACCTATGCAAACTTCTAAATCCATCAAAATATGAGACATCATGATTATTTTTTTATTGTAACATAATGAAACAC
>NW_023211014.1:0-900 GCF_002007445.2 Ailuropoda melanoleuca
GACAGAGGAATATATGCCAAAGGAAAGATCAGGACAAAATCACGACAAAGTGATTTGGAGATGAGCAATATGGTACCTCATAAAGAAATCAAAGTAATAGTCATAAAGATATAACTGATGTAAGAAAAGACTGGAGGATCTCAGTGAGACCTTCAACAAAGAAACAGACAAATTTAAAAATATCAGTGATGTAGAACTCAATTGCTGAAATTAAAAATACACTGGAGGGAATCGATAAGAGATCAGAGAAAGCAGAAAAATAAATCAGTGAGCCAGAAGACAGAATAATGGAAAGCAAAGAATCTGAACATCGAAAAGAAAAAAGTATAATAAGAATGAGAATATGTCAAGGAAACTCAGTGACACTATCAAGCATAGTAACATTCACATTACAGAGGTTCCTGAAAAAGAAAATAGAGAAAGGGGGGCAGAAAACTTATTTGAAGAAATGAGAGCAGAAAACCTCCCTAATGTGGGGAAGGAAGTAGATATCCAGATCTAGGAGGCACAGAAAGCCCCCTCAACCCAAGGAAATCCACACTGAGACACATAATACTCACAATGGCAAAAAGTAATGGCAAAGAGAGAATCTTAAAGGCAACAAAAGAAAAGAAAACAGTTACATATAAGGGAAACCCCATAAAGCTATCAGCTGATTTTTCAGCAGAAATTTTGTAGGCCAGAGGTGTGGCATGATATATTCAAAGTGCCAAAAGGAAAAAACTTGCAACCAAAAATACTCTANATATAAGGGAAACCCCATAAAGCTATCAGCTGATTTTTCAGCAGAAATTTTGTAGGCCAGAGGTGTGGCATGATATATTCAAAGTGCCAAAAGGAAAAAACTTGCAACCAAAAATACTCTATCCAATAATGCTATCATTCAGAATAGGAGAGATC
>NW_023211015.1:0-561 GCF_002007445.2 Ailuropoda melanoleuca
TCATGTTAATTCAGATGTTTACTGAACTCCTTCTACAGGCCAGACACTCTGAAATTATAGAGAATACAGACATAATCCGTCCTCAAAAAGGCCCCAGCGTAGTAGGGATAATAAAAAGTAACAATTACAAGATAACAGGGAAAATGTTTGGATGGAGTATGTCCAGGGCTATGCGAGCTCAGATTAAGGAAAGGCTTCACAGAGGAGGTGACGTTTGAGCTCACACTACAAGGAGAAAAGCAATTTGCCGAAGGATGGCAAGGCACGTGCCAAAGCCAAAGGCAGGCACCTTCAGGGAAGGGCAAGCAACTCTGCCCAGCTGGAACAAAGAGGACGAGCTATGATGGAGCTGAAAAGGTGGGTAGAGGCTAGATCGGGCTGGGCCTTGAATGCCATTCAAGAGAGCTGGACTTCATCTGCTCGTAAAAGAGAACCACAAAAGGTCCTAACAAGACAGGGACATAACCAGACCTGCCCTCAGAGGGGTCCTCTAGCTGTAGCTTGGAGAATGTACTAGTTGATAGGAGACTGGGAGCTGGTCCAGACCAGACATGATCAGAG
>NW_023211016.1:0-561 GCF_002007445.2 Ailuropoda melanoleuca
CCGGGCCGCGCTGCCACCGCCGGGCGGGGCCCCGCGCGCCCTTCGCGCCGCCTCCCTGCTCCCGCGCCGCCCCGGCCCCGCTCCGGGTCAGCGACCTCCGGCTTGTCCCCACCCTGCTTGGAGCCTCGGCTTCTCGTCTTTGCAACGGGTCCACCTCCTAGGACTGCAGGGACTGGGGGTGCCGGGTGCTCGGGGAGAGCCCAGAGCCTGGCCCCGGTGACTTCAGCCACGCATTGAGCACCTACTGTATGCAGGGCATGGCCCTCAGCTTTCCCTGCATTAATTTTACTCATTGAATCCGAAGGCGTTTTACCGAGGCGGGCTTTGCTACAGAGAGGTTACATGGTCTGCCTGAAGTCACACAGCTTGCAGGTGGTGGAGCTGGGATTTGAACCCAGGCCAGCTGGCTACGGACTCTGAGCACTAACCCCCTGGCCCGCGTGTATATTTAAAGTGGGATTTGGAGGGTTTGTGTTTATCCACTAAGGAAGGCCTCACGAATGGTGGCCCCTGAGGCAGGTGGGGACCCGGTTTGTACCCCCCACCTTGCTTTATGGGAAA
>NW_023211019.1:0-561 GCF_002007445.2 Ailuropoda melanoleuca
CTTTAAAATTATGGTAAAGTCATAATTATGCTATACAGTATCAGAAGAAATAGCTGTCCATGAGTAGTATTTTGTTTAGCCACTGGGCTAGGAAATCAATGGGATAATAATATTAAGGTAGCTAAGACTCACACTCTGATGAAAGACAGTTCAAAATATTACCTCTGTTATAAAGCTTCAAATTCTATTAGATTTCTTTTGGCTCAGGTTTTATGATAGGAGAAAATAATATGAACTGTAATATATTTTTGACTGTGGGAAAAGGAAGAAGGTGGAATATGGCAGAGAGAGTAAAAGTGGCTTTCATATTTCTTCAGAAAAGCTGTGCACTGTTGAAAAACTGTGATAATAAAAGACTAGATGATAAAAAACCAGCTTTTATTAAAAGGAAGTAAAACTGTTTCAGAGGTTTAGAGCATTCCAAAAAATATATTTAATTTGATTTCAGATTTTTTTCATTTCCTTCCCATTGTACTGTTTACCATTTTTGAATAACTGTAAGAGATGATTTAAGGAACCATGTTCTTGTGTGTGTGTGTGTGTGTGTGTGTGTGTGTGTGT
>NW_023211022.1:0-561 GCF_002007445.2 Ailuropoda melanoleuca
TAAATTTTGTTCCACCTTTTGGATTTTGTTTTGGTGTCAATTGACTTGTTTCTCTATGCCTTGTATTTCCGGTAAGTTGAAATTTAATTCTAGAGACTCTATGTAATCAAGTTCAAAAGATTCTAGGATACACTATAAGTTATATGACAGGATATCTGGAGACTTTATATCTGGTTGATTTAGCCTCAATTATGCTAAAATTGTTCACTGTATTAGGATGACGGCAATCCATTCTTCAGTTATATATATTTGTCCTTTAGTGACAAAAATGAGTGATTATTATGGTGTTCTGGAAACTGTAGGAATATTCCATTCTCCATCAACCATAATAATAATTGTAAAATAACACCTTTAACAATTGATAATCCTTATCTGAATCAATAATTGGTTAGGGTTTGTAGAAAGATGATTTTCTAATTATATTTTATTTACAACTGTAGTAGAAATTCCTCTATAAAATAAACCTGGTCTCCCCATCTGAGTCTGGGTAGTTACCATAACCAACCATGTTTCTCCTTTTGCTTAAATGTCTTCCTGTTGTTTCTAAGATAAAGTAACAAA
>NW_023211023.1:0-1310 GCF_002007445.2 Ailuropoda melanoleuca
TAATAGTGGCGAGAGTGGGCATCCTTGTCGTGTTCCTGATCTTAAGGGAAAGGCTCCCAGCTTTTCCCCATCGAGAAGAATATTTGCAGTAGGCTTTTCATAGATGGCTTTTATGAGATTGAGAAATGTACCCTCTATTCCTACACTCTGAAGGGTTTTAATCAGGAAAGGATGCTGNTTGTCAAATGCTTTTTCTGCATCAATTGAGAGGATCATATGGTTCTTGAGTCTTTTCTTGTTGATATGATGTATCACATTGATTGATTTGCGAGTGTTGAACCATGCTTGCATCCCAGGTATGAATCCCACTTGGTCATGATGGATAATCCTTTTAATGTACTGTTGGATTCTATTAGCAAGGATCTTGTTGAGGATTTTGGCATCCATATTCATTAGAGAAATCGGTCTGTAATTCTCCTTTTTGAGGGGGTCTTTGCCTGGTTTGGGGATCAAGGTAATATTAGCCTCATAGAATGAGTTTGGTAGCTTTCCTTCTGTTTCTATTTTTTGAAATAGCTTTAGGAGAATAGGTATTATTTCTTCTTTGAATAAATGTTTGGTAGAATTCCCCAGGAAAACCTTCCGGGCCTGGAATTTTGTTATTTGGAAGGTTATCACTGACTCAATCTCTTCATAATTAATTGGCCTGTTTAAGAAATAATTTCTTCCTGTTTCAGTCTTGGTAGTTTATAGGTTTCCAGGAAGGCCTCCATCTCTTCCAGATTGCTTAGTTTATTGGCATATAGCTGTTGATAAAAATTTCTAATAATCCTTCCAATTTCATTGGTGTTGGTCATGACCTCTCCTTTTTCATTCATAATTTTATTAATTTGGGTNAAGTTTTCAGCTACAATTTGTTCAAATATCTCTTCTAGACCTCTGTTTTTCTATGTCAATTTTATTGATTCTCTCAAAGAACCAGCTTCTAGTCCTGTTGAGTCAGTAATCTCCCGTAGTCTACATTCGTGGGCGTGGATTTTTTTAAGACCAGCTTCTATTTTCGTTTTTTCTTCTACTAACCCATCCTCCAATTCGCTAACGCGTTCCTCTGCCTCGGTGACCCTGGCCGTCAGAGCCTCTAGTTTTGACTGCATTTGGCTCATAGAATTTTTAATTTCTGTCAGATTCGCTCTCATTTCTGCCCTTAGGGATTCTATATTCTCAGCAACGNTAGGAATTCTATATTCTCAGTAACATTTTCGTTAATACTTTTTTCAAATCTACTCATCATTTTGACCTTTGTTACTCTGAATTCCATTTCTGATAATTTGGTTACATCCATATCCATTAGTTCTGTGCCAGAGGCCACA
>NW_023211025.1:0-16404 GCF_002007445.2 Ailuropoda melanoleuca
TCTTCAGCAGAGCTGAAGGAAGGACATGAATAGGAAAAATGAAGAAATGAGGAAATTTTGAGAGAGGGAAACCAACACCAGATACAGAATAAATACATAAAGAACATAGGTAATGCTTGCTTTTTCTTTTTAAGGTTTATTAATTTTTATTTTAGAGAAAGCAAGTGTGCATGCTCATGTGGGGGGTGCGAAGAGAGAGAGGGAGAGAGAGAATCCTCAAGCCGACTCCCCACTGAGCACAGAACCCAACGCAGGGCTTGATCCCAGGACCCTGAGATCATGACCTGAGCCAAAATCAAGAGTTGGCCACCTAACTGACTGAGTCACCCAGGTGTCCCAGGTAATACTTGTTTAGAAGTCGGTTAATAGTTTATTGACCTAACTGGAGTAAAAAATTTAAGTCGAAAAAATTTTAGTCAGATTTTAAATCGGAAAATAAAGATAGGGAGATTTAATGAGGCCAAAACATACATATGCCTTAAATTACTCCCTGATACTCCCCTTGACAAATGCCACTTCTTTTTTTCTTTCTCCTTGTTTCTTCTGCCTGTCTGGTGGCTATGGAATCTTTGTTACATTACACTAGGATGACCTTCATTATACTTCATGGAATCTCAAAGAGATTAAGAACAAAATTTCTACGCTAGACCACTAGTTTTCAATTTGCCATACACATACTACTAGGTTTCCACAAGAGTAATTGATGAAAAATCAGATATTATCAGTACTTTAAAAAATCAAAAATATCCAAACAGTTACTACAATAAAGTTATTCAAGCTAAGTAAAATGTCAGGGCTCTTTGGGTCTGAATTACATTAGCCTAGAGTTTTATCTAAGGCTGACAAGAAGCTCTCATTGTAAATAATGTGTGTCTAATAAACGATAATGTTCTAACATTCTATTATTTAGTATACACCACTTGTTTGGTGGGCAAAGTCTTTTGAAGATTAGTGTCCATAAAAGAAAAATAAAAAAGATCACTAGTGGCAGAGAAAGTTAAGGAACCACTGTCCTTGATCTTAAAGGTACCCCCACACATTTCTTTTCTGACTCCCACACCAGAAAAGCCATTTGTGAATAGCAATTAGCTCATATTAGTAACTCAGTCTCTCAAAGGCACTATCTTTGAAATACTTCTAGTGTCATAAATGGACAGTTAACTTTATAAAGAGAAACAAGAAATATTTCAATATATTTATGGAAGGTTAACCTTTTATAAAAACTTCTCTGAAATAATAAATATCAAAGTATTCCAAAAATATACTAAAGGAAATAGATAAACCAATGATAAATATTCAGGCTGCCTCCTAAGAGTGAAAGACATTAAACTTAGACGTAAAATATTAACAACAAAAACATAATTTTTATTTGACTACATAAATTAAAGTTTAAAATATATTATCAAATACTATCAGGAAGTTAACAGTAAATAGGGTAATATACTTTTTAATCTATTAGTTCATATATATGTATATATATATATGAACTCATACATAAAGTATTTATAAAGTATATATTTATATATACAAATATACAAATATAAAAGGTAAATACACCTTATATAAAGGTATAAAGTGTGTGTGTGTATATATATATTCATATACATATATATATAAAGTGTATATATATATATAAATTAATGGAAAACAAAATAGAACTCATTTAGTTCACCATTTTTTTAACCATCTTTTTTTAAATTCACCATATTACAGATCTGCTAATTTGTTAAAAATAACTTTTTCTACAAAGTTAGTCAGAAGACACAAAAAATGTGGTTATTTGTAGTCATGCTAAATATTTAAACATTGAAACATATACCCAGACTGATATTCATATTTCTCTGAATAATAATAATTCTCCGAATTAGGTTATTTTAAAAAACAACCTAAATTTTAAACAAAGGCTGACCACCTACCTGCAAACAATGGAGGGTCTCCCCGGTTCAGCCTGAAGAGAGTACTCCAACAAAATAAAGATGAACCAAATAGCAATCAGATAAGACTCAAAAGTCAGAAGATCAATTTCTGGCCCAGAAAGCTTCGTATTCTAAGTATTCTGCAGTCTTTATCTGCAGCAGAGTTCCAAATACTTAACGACAACTATGTGAAATCACTGCTTCAATCTTCTCATTTTGTTATGAGAGGCTTTTCCTTATGAAAGACATGCTCTATTGAGTTTAAAGCACATTATTTGTCACTTCCTGGTCTGTAGTATCAGCACTCTTTCCAAGGTTGCAGGTCAGAATGCAGAAGTGGTAGTTATACCTCACTCTACAGGTTCCTAAGCCACTCCTACTAGAAGAGGATAGGTAAACAGGGTTTTATTAAAGGGACAGTTCTCAATTTCTTCTGTTCCACACAAGATTAGAAAAAATAAAATGCCAATGAAAATACCTGCTTGTGCTCAATTATGTAAGATGCCTATCGCAATATTATTCTAATCTCATTTTAGAGATTAACTATATTAAGGGTTAAATTTTTTCTCCATGCTAACACTTTCTGTTGAACTATGGCAATGTCATTATTACTTCTTCATAGGCCACTTCTTCAGTATCGATGTAGCAGTCCCACCAGACTTGTGCATTAACCCTTTACAGCTTGCAAAGATTGTTATTTCTTGAGTATTATAAATGGAATGCCAGGAAATAGCAGGACAAGCAAGCTATTCAGGTTGAGCAATTCCAATAAGCACTCAGCACATCACTCATCACTGAAAAGTTTACATCTTCATTACTTAATAGTTCTTTCCTTTAAAAATATTTTTTACTTTCTTCAGAATAATTTCCTGGCAGGGACCTGGACTGTAATAAACACTACAGAGAGTCTCATCTACCAATTCCAATTTATTTCCCTGAAGAAAAATTTTCTTCTAAATGAAAAATCACAGCTTTCCACAATTTCTACCTAGTTATTCCATTTAATTTAGTAAGGTGTGTAGACAACATCAAATGCTACTCAATGAACTGCAAGGATGTTTTGGGAGGGCTGCTAAAACCTAATTATTTTATGCAATAGCAGAATGAAGGACCAGAGCGACACTGGAGAATACTACTCCCTCAAACTGTAGAAAGCACACATGGGAGCTAGAGTCTAATGTCTAAAAATTAGTGCTTTTGACATATTATGGTAGTTCTTACAGGCTGAAACTGTGGATAGATATCCTTACTCTACTATGATAACCAAATTGCTATGAGAAAAATATACATTAGCTATACTAGAAATGATTTTATATACCTTTGCTAAATATAAAAATCCCTACAGTAAACCATGAGTACACAGTAAATTTAGTAGGCTTAAGGAGGAATATAGAACCTAAGATTTAGCCCCAAGAAAATCTGGCACACAAAGGCTGAGTAGAAGAGGAGTGGCCAGCAAAAAAGAATGAGGGAAATACCAGGGAGGTAAGAGGGAAGTCCAGAAGGAATGATGTCATGGAAATCAAGGGAAGAAGGTGCTCAAAATGGAGGGAGCGTATAGTGTGGAATGTTGCTGACAGATCAAGTACAAGGAGCACATACATGGCAAGTTCAAGTGTGCTAAGGAGTCAAACAGCCTCGTGAACTAGTTCACCGTGACTAGCACTGGCAGTGGGAAAAGGAGGGGAAGGGAGAAGGAAAGAGTCAGTGGGGAAGGGGGAAGCAGCCAGAGCATGAGGAGCCATGAATGCCATGCCGAAGAAGAATACGGGGTTTACACTGTTAAAATATAAAAAGCCACCTACTTTTCACATAGAAAAGTAAAAAAGTTCAGAACTGTGTTTTTGAAAGATACACTTTTAAAACTATTACCACTTTGGTAACAATCTAAAGGACAGATTACAACGTTAAAAAGAGATCATTGGGAGAGACTATTCTAATGGTTCAAAATGATGAGGGCCTTCCTAAAAAACAGGACATGGTTGGAAAAGAAGAGGTAAAGAACAAGGATACAGCCAGGTTTCTGGCTTGGGTGACCAGGTAGAAGGAGGACACTTCACTGACCAAGAGAAAAGAGATGAAGGAGTTCTATTAATCAAAAAGGTAAAAAAGAGGGAAAAATATAAGAATACAAATACTTCTCCATTACCAGGCTATTATATAGAAAATGTGACTAAAATAGCTAGCAATTTTACATTTATTTTTTCCAGGTAGGCTTGAATGTTGCACTTACTAGATTAATATCACTACTTTCACTTCTAGATTTCCAAGTAATTCCAAAAGAAGTGATCACTGGGGAAAGGCCCAAGAAAGAATAAGTGGATTTGATAAGGCTGAGGTGTCTGAAGAAGGCTGGATGACACTCTTCCACAAGGTTTCAGAATTTGACATTAACTTCATAAACTGACCACTTTTTGGAGAACGGCCTCAGAACTGTCAGAGCCCTGGAGTTGCAGAGTGGCTGACTTTAACAAGCCAAACTCACAGATTGCATATACTCAACTCAGGGGTAAATACGCTAATGCACGATAGGGAGACAGACCTTTCTAATCACACGAAATCTTTCCTTCTGCCACACAGAGTGCCTCAAGACCCTGGCAGTCAGGTATTAGTAATCGGAAATTTGCATGATAAGCACAGAATCAGAGCAAAGGTGGACAGTTTTCAAGGACCGACTGTGATGTTGGTGTAGCCTGATGATTGATTCATCTCTGTACATTGTCTAGTGATCACAGTCTGCCTCTGTGACTATTTTTCTGCCCTAAATTCTAAATTCTTGGCCTAAGTCCAGCCAAACCCCCTTCAGTCTGACATATTCCTTCTTTATATATACTAACACAATCAATGTACTGTTTTAAACCCATTTTTCCACCAGTGCACCTGAGGAACAGGACACCCTTTTCTCATTCTCCTATTAGCAATTCCCAAAATAGAAGCTGGGATGACAGTTTTCACAATTTGGTGAGGGAGGGATCTGTATACCTCTCATCACCTCATCCCTAATTCTGCACCTCCTTCTCCCCTTAGGGAATAAATCTGAAAGCCATTCTGTCTCTTTAAGCCTTAGAATTTAAAACATGCGCAGATTTCTGCTCTCAGAGGCACGGGATTTAAATAATCACTCTGTAATCACTCAGGGCACCTGGGTGACTTAGTTAAAGTCCAACTCTTGATTTCGACTGAGGTTTTGATCTCAGGGTTGTGAGATTGGGTCCCACTTTGGACTCCATGCTGAACATGGAGCCTGCTTGGGATTCTCTCTCTCTCTCTCCATCTGTCCCTCTCCCCACTTGCATGCTCTCTCTCTCTCTCTCAAGAAAAAGAAATAATAATAATAATCACTCTCAAATGTACTCTTAAATTTGTATGAAGAGCTAGCTTCATAGCAGCCCCGGTGTACTGGCAAGACAGACCACTATTATCTCACTGAGAGAAAAATAGTGCAAAAAGAACATTTTGATTCTATACACATCCTGTCTATATTGTATCAATAATCCTAAATCCAATAATATGATAATATCAGTAGGAACATGAAAGGATTAATATTAAGATTTCAACTTTAAACAAAAAACTTAAGTTTTATGCCTTGTTAAAAGTAATAACTGTATATATACATCTTGTTTTCTTAATAATTCAAGCATACAGAAAATAACATTCTTTTGGCAACCAAAGATTCTTTAGTGTTTCAAGATAATCATTTGTTCTCATGGCACATAGAGGTTTAAGAAATTGAGTTAAATGAACATTCAACTTCGGGCATACTTTGAATGCTGTTTCTGTAACTAAATGCCTGTGTTTTCTCCCCATCATTTGCCTTTTCCCTGAGCAGAGAGGTGAGAAAGTGTTGTTACTTAAATATAACGATTATCGGGAGTCTAAATCACTGAGTTTTTACTAAATTGAGTCAAAAAGTATTTACTGAGCATCAGCTATTTATAATATAACCCTATAACTTATTGTCCACTTTTGAGAATAAAGGGCACTACTGACAGAGTGCCAGACGATAGTAAATACAGATGTATGCCAAACCAGCTATAGTAAACACGGCAATTGTCCCTGGACATAAAACAATGAACAAGACAGACATGGTCCTTATCTTCAAGATGTTGTGTCTTTTTTTGTTTTTTGTTTGTTTGTTTTTTAAGATTTTATTTATTTGCCAGAGAGAGAGACAGCCAGCGAGAGAGGGAACACAGGCGGAGGAGTGGGAGAAGAAGCAGCAGGCTCCCAACAGAGGAGCGAGCCCCATGTGGGGCTTGATCCCAGGACCCTGGGATCACGCCCTGAGCTGAAGGCAGACGCTCAACAACTGAGCCACTCAGACGCCCCCTTCAAGATGTTATAGTCAATCAAGGAGAACAGAAATAGAACAAAGAATTATAAGTGTAATGAATGTTACAAAGAAAAAGTGCAAGATGTTATAGAAAGGTGAAGGAATGGACCTGACTTAGTTTTATGAATGAGTTATCACTTCAAACTAGGGGTGGAAAAGAAGCGGGAACAAGGGCTGCATTTGAAGATCTAGTGCAGAGAAGAAAAAAAAAGGCAGAACACTTAAGAACAGTGAAGATGTACAGAGATGAAGCTGATGTGGTGGGCTGCTGAAAGATCATGGAGTCCCTATAAAAATTTTTAGATTTTTATTCCAAGGGAGATGGGTATTAAGCAGGAAGCTAATATTAGTAGGTATACATTTTTTAAAAAAGATAAATTTGGCTGTAGTATTGTTCAGAGGTCAAAAACTTTATGTGAAAGTCCATACAGCAAATATTTTAGGCTTTGTGGACCATTCGATCTCCATTGCAACTACTCAATTCTGCTGCTACAGTGTGAAAGCAGCCATATAATATACAAACAAATGAGCATGGCTGTGTTTTGGTAAAATTTTATTAATGAACGTGAAATTTGAATTTGTCGTGAAATATTACTCTGTCATGAAATATTATTCCTTTTTTTATTTTTAAAAAAACAGTTTAAAAATGTAAAGCCAGGGGCCATGTGTGGCTCAGTCCCTTAATTGTATAACTCTTGATTTTGGCTCAGGTCACAATCGCAGGGTAGTGAGATCAAGCCCCACATCAGGCTCCATGCTAGGCATGGAGCCTGCTTAATATTCTTTCTCTCCCTCTCCTTCTACCCCTCACCCCCCCCCACAGAAAACATAATAATAAGTAAAAATAAAATAAAAATGTAAAGTCATTCCTACTTTGTGGACCTTACAAAAAAAGGTGAAAGATTATTTGGCTCTGATATAGAGCCCATATGGAAGGGGTAAGGGCTTTAAACTAAGCAAAATAGCTGGGGGTGGGGAAGGGCCTAGAGTCTTATCTAAAACCATGGTTGCACAGTTATTTACAGAAGACAGAAACCATCCATTGTTTGCATCAAAGAATGGAGCTGCCTGTCTTTTGGCTGCACAAATCCCAGATACTCAATATGCTGTCTAGAAAAAAGGTACTAAGCTCAGAGGTTGTGAACTAAGCCGAAGTGCTATAAATTACCACACAAATAACCATAGTGACAGGTTAAACACATGTCTAAACAATGAGGATTTATGTTAAACTAAGTCAAATATCTGAAATAAACTGTTCTTTCTGAAGTAATGCATCAGAGAAACTTATGAATGAAAACATGTACTTTTATCTTTTAAAAAGATTTTATTTATTCATTTGAGAGAGAGAGAACATGAGGGGAGCTGGTAGAGGGAGAGTGAGAAGCAGGCTTCCTGCTGAGCAGGGAACCCCACTCAGGGTTTGAACCCAGGACCCCGGGACCATGACCTGAGCCGAAGGCAGACACTTAACTGCCTGAGCCACCCAGGCACCCCGAAAAAAATATGTACTTTTAAAAGCATTCTTTCTCAAAGACACCATATTTGTCTCCAGTTTTTTTTTTCCTTTTGTGGATCTATTGGAGAAATCAATAAAACACACACCACACACACACACACACAATTTTAAAATCATTTTGTTGTATTTCCTTAATCTTTTTTCTAGATTAATGTGCTTTATTTTTAAGGCCTTCTCTTGTAAGAAGAAAGCTAAGTAGACATATTTACTCTTACTCTCAGATTCCCAATTACAAGTAAACATGAATATAATATTCTGAACTTAAATTCTCTTAAATTATATTTAATATATATAAGATGTATTATTAAATGATGTGTTGTTTTATAGAAATTTGTAGTTATGCTGTGTATTTTATGGATTTTTGCTTTTTTTAAATAGTACTACAAAAGCCACAAAATGTGGCTTTATCGCTTTAAAATACTAGAAGAATGGGGCACCTGGCTGGCTCAGTTGGTTAAGCAACTGCCTTCCTCTGGTATTGGTTCCAGGGGGATCGAGCCTCACATCCCGCCCCACATCAGGCTCCCTGCTCAGCAGGAAGCCTGCTTTTCTCTCTCCCTCTGCCCCTCCCCCCATTCATGCTCTCTCTCACACACACACACTCTCTCTCTCAAATAAATAAATAAAATCTTTAAAAAACCAAACAGCTTTTAAAAACATTTTTTTAATTAAAGTTCAGATCTCAGTTTCTTCCTTGGCTCATCTGTAAACCTGAACTTTATCACTTCCCTGGAGTTATTTGTTTTCATAAGGATGTATCCCAACTTTCTCGCCTGTGATAAGCGCAAATGGGACTTGCGGAGGACACTCGCATCAGGTCCAAAACCAAATGCAGTAGCAGTCTTTGGCTCCTCGTTAGAATGAGGGAATGCACCTGGGGGACTTCCAGAGCACTCAAAAAACTTGGCATTAGAGGGTAGCATTAGCCAGGTCCCTAGGGCAATACTGGAATTTTCAGCCCATACCAGTAGGAGCAGCCCACTGTAACTGTAACAATGCATCCGAACATAGCGGGCCTAACGCCAGGAAAGAGGCTTCCGGCAGCACAACTTGGAAAGGTTAACGCAGAAAGCTATAGGACAGCAAGCCTTTGTGCAGCTATTCCATACGCCTGCAGGTCGCTGCCACGGGCCACCAGACCCAGGACCCCGTGGCCCGCCACCCTTAAGCATCACCCAGGCCGGGACTATGGGCATGGGGCTCCAAGGAGCCAGGGTGCCCAAACGCCCAGAAAGACGCGAGAGTGGCACAAGCTTCGACATGGTGCTTCACTCCCAGCCTTGTCTATTAACTTAAGGAGGAAGGAGGGGTTGGGCTTGGCAAACCCCCACTCCCATCTTTCTCCTCCACCTGGGGACTTCGAGGCCACTTCTCCATGTCCCCAGCACTCTGGAAAAGGGAAAGCATCCCAGTGGGGCACTGTTTGGAAGTCCCTGACCACAGCAGCTGCCCCAACGTTGGAAAACCATTCAACCCTAAGAGCCACTGAGGCCACAATTTGTCCACTCCAATGAGGGGCTTAGTTGAAGAGTGGGAAGAAAGGAGGAGGTAAAGTTCTGGCCTGCAGTGTTTGAGCTCTAGCGGCAAAGGAGGCTTTCTTATCAACTGGAAATCTCAACTCAACCCCCCCCCCAAGGCATTTTTTAAAAATAACAGATTTATTGAGCTATAATTCACATACCACAAAATTCACTTTAAGTGTACAATTCAGAAGTTTTTCGCATATCCTCAGTTGTACAACTATCACGACTTTTAGAATATTTCATCTACCCAAAAGATACCCAAATCCATTTAGCAGTCAACTTTTCATTCCTCTCTCCTCCTAGAAACAAATTTACTTCTACTTCTATGAATTTGCCTATTCTGGACATTTCATAAAAACAGAATCATACAATACATGTTCTTTGGGGACGGGCTTTTTTCACGTACCATTAAGCTTCAAGATTCATCTATGTTGTAACATGTATCAGTACTTCACTCCTTTTTATTGACGAGTAAATTGACTTCACTGTGCGAATATACATTTTGCTCAACATTCATCAGTTGATGAACATTTAGGATGTTTCTACTTTTTGGCTTTACAAATAATGCTAAGAACATTCAAGCGCAAGTTTCTGTGTGAACATACACTTTCAATTCTCCTGCATAAAAACCTAGGAGTGGAATTGCTGGGTCATGCAGTAACTATGTTTAACATTTTGAGAAACTGCCAAACTGTTCTTCAAAGTTTTCAAAATTTTACAACCCCACCAGAATGTATGAGAGATCCAGTTACTCCATATCCTCAATGTTTGTTAATGTCTTTTTATTTCAGCCATCCCAGGGGGTGTGAAGTGGGATCTCTTGTGATTTTATGTTTCCCTAATGGCTAATGACATTGCACATCTTTGCATGCACTTATTGCCCATTTGTATATCTTCTTTGGAGAAATGACTATTCGAATCCTTTGTGCATTTTCTTAATGCATTATTTGTCTTTTTCTTGTTGAGTTTTAAGAGTTCTTTACATGTTCTGGATATAAATACCTGATCAGATATATAACTTGCAAATACTTTCTCCCAGTCCGTGAGTTGTCTTTTCACTTTCTTGATGGACACCTTCAACCACAAAAGATTTTAATTTTTATGAAATTCAGTTTACCTTTTTTCTTTTGTCACTTGAGCTTTTGGTGTCAAATCTAAGAAACCACTGTCTAATCCAAATGTCATGAAGATTTATAGCTACAATTTCTTCTGAGAGTTTTATACTTTAAGATTTTACATTTAGGACTATGATCCATTTTGAATTAATATTTATATATGGTCTGAAGTAGGAATCAAAATTCATTCTTTTGTATGTGTCATCTAGTTATTCCAGTACCATTTGGTGAAAAGACTTCTTTCCCTGTGGAACTGTTTTGGCACCCTTGTCAAAAATCAAATTAGGGCTGATAAGTGTAAGATTTTATTTCTGAACTCTCAATTCTATTCCATTAACGTGTATGTCTACACTTACACCAGTAAACCTACTTGATTTTTGCAGCTCTGCAGTAAACATCAAAACAAAAAGTACAACTCCTCCAATGGTATGGACTGAACTGCATCCCCCTAAAACTGGTATGTGAAGCCCTAAACCCCCAATGTGACTATATATGGAGTTAGGGACCTTAAGGAGAAAATTAAGGTTAATGAGGTTGTTATAGACTGAATTGTGTCCCCTCAAAATTCATATGTTGAAATCCTAACTTCCAATGTGACGGTTTTTGGAGGTGGGGCCTTTGAGAGATAATTAGGTTTAGATGAGGTAAATGAGGGTGGGACTCTTATGATGGGATTACTGCCCTTAGAAGAAGACACCAGAGAGTTTTCCTGCTCTGGCTCCGGCTCTCTCTTTCCTTCCAGGCTGTGTCAGAACACAATGAGGCCAGGAAGTGTTCTCACCAGAACCCAACCAAAGCGGGAATCCCAATCTCAGACTTCCAGCCTCTAGAACTACGAGGAAATAAATTTCTGTAGTATAAGCCACCCAGTCTACAGCATTTTGTTATTGCAGCCTGAGCTAAGTCAGAGTTGTGAAGGTGGAGCCCTACCCTAATAGGACTGGTATTCATATAAGAGGAAGAGGGACCAAGCATGAACAGAGGGAAAGCCATGTGAGGACACTGAGAAGGCTGCAAGCCAACAAGAGGGGTCTCACCAGAAATTCACCCTGCCTATTCCATGATCTGGGACTTCTAGCCTCCAGAAGTGTGAGAAAATAAATGTATGTTGTTTAAGCCACCCAGTCTGTAGTATTCTGTTACAGCAGGCCCTGACAGACTAATTAATCCAATTTTGTTCTTTTTCAAGACTGTTTTGACTATTCTGGGTACCTTGCATTTCCATATGAATTTTAGGATCTGCTTTTCAATTTCTTAAAAAAAAAAAAATGCCGATTGGGATTTTGATAGGGATTGCACCAAATCTGCTGATAAATCTGGGGAGTATCACATCTTAACAATATCAAGTCTTCTGATCCATGAGCATGAGATTTTTTTCACTTGTCTTAATTTCTTTTAACAATATTTAGTAGCTTTCACTGTTCATCTTAAAGTTCTTTTGTTAAATTTATTCCCAAGTATTTTATTCTTTTTGATGTTATTATAAGTGAACTTTTTTTTTTGATTGTTCATTGTGACTGTATAAAATATAATTGATTTTTGTATTTGGATCATATATTCTGCAACTTCCTGAACTTATTAGTTCTAATGGGTTTCTACTGACTTCCTTAGAATTTTACATATATGAAACCATATTGTCTGCCAGTAGAGATAGTTTTATTTCTTCATTTTTAATCTGGATGTCTTTGCTTCTTTTTCTTGCCTATTTTCCCCAGCTAGAACTTTCAATACAATGTTGAATAGAAATGGCAAGAAAGGACATCCTTGTCTTGTTCCCAACCAAAGCTGGGGAAGCATTAGTCTCTTGTCATTATGTTAGCTGTGAGCTTTATCAAGTCAAAGAAATTCCCTGCAAGTCCTACTTTGTTGTTTTTTTGTATCATGAAAGGGTATTGGATATTGTCACATGTTTTTTCTGTATTGACTCAGATGATCATGTGGTTTTTGTCCTTTATTCCACTAATGTAGTGTATTATATTGACTGATTTTCATATGTTCAATCAACCTTGTATAAATCCTACCTAGTCATGGCATATAATTGTTTTTATATGTTGCTGGATTTGTTTTGCTAAATTGGTTTGGTTTTGTTGAGGATTTTTGTCGATATTCACAGACAAAATGAACATAGACACAGTGAACATACTGTCCTGTAGGTTTCTTGTGATGTTCTTTGTTTGGACTTGGTTATCAAAGTGTAATACTGGCCTCAGAGACTGAGTTGCAAAGTGTTCTCTCCTCTTCTATTTTTTGAAACACTCTGTGAAGGATTGATGTTAATTCTACTGTAAATATTTGGTAGAATTCACCAATGGAGCCAACCGGGCCTGAGCTTTTCTTTGTGGGTAGATTTTTTTTATTGCTAATTCAATCTCTTTCCTTGTTATAGGTCTATTCAGATTTTTTTATTCCTACTTGAGTCAGTTGTAATGGTTTATGACTTTCTAGTCACAATTATACATTTCACTTAGGTTAAATAATTTGTTGGCATACAATGTCCATAGTATGAACCCTTTTCATTTTGCAAGTTCAGTAGTAATGTTATCAGTTTCAATTCTGAATTTAATAATTTTAATCTTTTTTTCTTGGTCAGTCTAGTTAAACTTTACTGATCTTTTCAAAGAAAACTTTTTATGCTGTTGATTATCTGTTTTTCTATTCTCTATTTCATTCATTCTCTTCTAGTCTTTAGCATTTCCTTGCTTCTATTTGCTTTAGGTTTAGTTTCTTTTCCTTGCCCTAATTTCTTAAGGTGGAAAGTTAGGTTATTGATTTGAGATCATTCCTTTTTTTTAATATGGGTATATATAGTTATAAAATCCCTTCTAAACATTGCTATAACTGCACCTCATGAGCTTTGGTATGTTGTGTATTTGTTTTCATTTAACTCGAAGTATGTTCTAATTTCTCTTGTGATTTCTTCTTTCCCTCATTGGTAACTTAGGAATGTTTTGCTTAATATCCACTTTTTACGAATTTCCCAAATTTCTATTATTGATTTCTAATGTCATTCACTGTAGTCCATTGTATTATTTCAGTCCTCTTGAATTTATTAAGGTTTCTTTTATAACCTAGCATATGGTCTGTCTGGAGAGTGTTCCATGTGTACTTGAGAAAGACGTATATTCTGCTTTGAGTGTCCCACAGATGTCTTTCAGTTCTAGTTAGTTTACAGTTTTGTTCAAATCTTCTATCTCCTTGTTGATCTCTGTGCTTCTTCCATCCATTATTGAAGGTGGGGTATTGAAATCTCCAACTATTACTGTTGAATTATCTATTTCCCCCCTTCAGTTCTGCTAGTTTTGTTTCATGTAATTTAGGGCTCTGTTATTAGGTGCATATAAGTTTATAATTGTTATAAATTCCAGATGGATTGATCCTTTTATTATTATAAAATATTATTCCTTGTCTTTACTAATCTTTGTCTTAAAATCTATTTTGTCTGATACCACTGCAGTCACTTCAGCTGTCTTTTGGTTACTATTTGCATGGTATAGTATTTTCCATCTGTTTGTATCTTTAAATCTAACATGTTTCATATCAACAGCATATACTCGGATCATGTTTTTTTTTTCATTCTTTCTGTCTATCTCTGCCTTCTGATTGAAGTGCTTAATCTATGTTTAATGATTTAATGTAATGTCTGCCATTTTGCTATTTGTTTTCTATGTATCTTATGTCTTCCATTACCAACTTCTTATATGTTAAATAGATAGTTCTAGTGTATCATTTTAATTCCCATTTTAATTTACCATATTTTTTAAGTTATTTTTTTTGGTGGTTACCCTGGGGATTGCAGGGTAACCTTATCCACAGGTTCACTTTCCCCGGTCTCAGTTCCCATAGTCAACCACAGTCAGGAAGCAGATTGTCTTCCTTCTGACATGCCACCAGAATGTCAGTAGTAGCCTAACAACATGTCACAATGCCTGTCATTCACCTCACTTCTTTTCATCATGCAGTCATTTTATCATCTCATATCATCACAAGAAGAAGATGAGTATAGATAGTACAATAAGATATTTTGAGAGAGAGAGATACCACATTCACATAAGTTTTATTACAGTATATTATTATAATTATTCTACTTTATTATTACTTATTTTTATTAATCTTTTACTATGTCTCATTTATAAATTGAATTTTATCATAGACATGGATGTATAGGAAAAAACATAGCATCATATTGAGTTCAGTACTATTTGCAGTTTCAGGTATCCACTATGGGTCCTGGACCATATTCCCTGCAGATAAAGGGGAGACTTACTGTAAAACTAATATCTTAACATAGCCATGGATTCTGTTTTGCTTCAAGTTTCATCTTGGAATTTGAATAGTCTAGTCAAAATTAACTCCAGAAAAATAAAACTCCAGAAATATTCAACTCATAAACACTGTTGAGGTACACAGTGGGAGGATGCTATTATAAGAAGCACCTGCCTCTGGTATGAACACTTACCTTGTCTAATAGTACATTCTGCCACAACCTAAAGATACTGAGGTAACTTCTATCTCTGGCACCAAAAGATGTAAAGAAAAACTGCAAAGAAAAATAGTAAGAAAATTTTAGTGTCATTAAAAAAAAGTGGGGATGGGGGAGAGTATCTGTCATGAAGATCTGTTGGCACTTTCTATGGTTAAAGCAAACTAGTAGGACACCATTGCCTTCTTCATATATTATTTTTGTTTCATTCTTTGCTACAATAGAAGAAAAACAGGTAATTGGTGCTTGAACAAGGTGTCTTTAAAAACTATCCTGCAGGGACGCCTGGGTGGCTCAGCCTATTAAGTCTGATCTCAGGGTCATGAGATAGAACCCCACACTGGGCTCCATACTCAGTGTGGAGTCTGCTAAAATTCTCTCCTTCTTCCTCTGCCCCCCCCCACATACACTCACATGCTCTCTCTCTCTCAAAGAAAATAAATAAAACCTTTAAAAACTTTATCTTACAGGAAATACAATTTTATCAATAGTTACTCAGAAAAGGAGCTTGAAATAGGTAAATATTTATGTACATATAATTTATTACCATCATCTTAAAAGTTTATGAAAAAATTAAAATTTTATTTATTCTGAACTTTCCAAAGAGACATGATTTGGTGACCATTTGAGCCAAGTATACATAAAGAATAAAAAAAAATACAAGTGGGGGCACCTAGGTGGTTCAGTCAGTTAAGTGACCGACTCTTGGTTTCTGCTCAGGTCATCATCTCTTGGGTCATGAAATGGAGCCTGCCTTGGGCTCTGTGCTCAGCAGCAAGTCTGTTTGAAGATTCTCTCTCTGCCCTTCCCCCTTCTGGCATGCGCACTCTCTCTCTCTCTCTAAAAATAAATAAATGAATAAATCTTAAAAAAAATTCAAGTGGATTTCAGAGATCGATTTATTTTAAGGATCTTAATTTCAAATCATATCATCTTTCATAGTCTTCTAAAAAAAAATCCAGAAATGCTTAATTTCTACTAATTATAGATATAAAACACCCGTGTTAAAACTTAACTTTGCTTTGAATGCTTTAAAAAAAAAATAGCATGTTTCAATCTATAATTCTATGTTTGCTTTTAGCCCTATCTCTTCCTCTGCATTTAACTGATTTTGCAAAGTCACGTTTTAAAATAGGCTTTTATGAGAAAATCTGACAAGTGACAGCACTAAATACAGTCTCTCAGTGTATCATCTCTCCCGACCCCATAGTTAGTGACTATTCATGACTGAGTAGTTATTTTTAGGAATGCGAAAGCTCAGTTATATGTTTGATTTGCTAAATAAAATGTCAAACAAATAATATTTTGGATATTTACACTCTTCATATAAAGATTTTAGAGTGCTATTTTCCAATTAATAAATTGAAATGTTGCTATGTAATACTCTCCACAAAGCAAAACTTTTCATAACAAGGATATATGGAGGAGATTTTCCAAATGGAATTATATACACAAAATAATGCTGACTACTTACTATCCTGTATTTCCTTTTCTTAGACCAAACTGTTTTGCTTTCTTGTA
>NW_023211026.1:0-561 GCF_002007445.2 Ailuropoda melanoleuca
AAAAAAAAAATTTAGTTGTTAAAGCAGTTAGCATGGCCCTCATATAATACTTATCTTAGTAATGTAAGTTATTTTAAAGGAAGACATTCATAAACAGCTCATCAACTAAAGCTGGGGAGAAGTTATACATGCATACACATTTTTATACCTATGTTATCTATAATACCTATATGCATGTATATACGTACATTTATGTTTACTTATTTCAGAAGTTACTTACATTTGATTCAAATTTGATCTACAACACATGTTCATCTTGGGATGTTCTTGAGAAATTATGCAAATTACTACACAGTACTCCAGACAAGGGTTAGCTCTTGTAAAATGAATCAAAGTTTACTTCATAGAAAACACAAAGCAGCATACACTGTTTTACTCCATAATTATCAGCTCAATAGATATGGAGATAGTGCAGCAAAGCCCTGAGCCACAACACCTTTTGTGACTCAACTGGAAAGCTACTCTTACCGAACAGAGTGGTGTTTTGAGTGATTTCCTTTAAAAAACTGGCTTAAAGTCAACCCAGTGGCTTACGAAGGATTTTAAAACTGGCCTTTTTTT
>NW_023211027.1:0-561 GCF_002007445.2 Ailuropoda melanoleuca
TTGTTGAAAAGTGTATATTTTTATATTATAATGTGGCAAGTATGGAAATCAGCTTATTTTCCCTCCTTCAAGTTTATTGGTGCTGTGTCTTAGTTGTTTGTTTTGTGACTTTCATGATCTAAACAACAGTCTGTATTTGTCATGTGTGGTCACAAAATTCTCAGTTACCCTGAGAGCCCAAGCTTAGTGCTCAGCTAGTGATTGGACAGAGATTTTCTTAAATGCCCAGAACAAAAAAATCTCTAAAGACCTTTGTCAGAGTTGTCTGTGTGTGTTGTGGTATGTCTTCAATACTCAGCAAGGTAGGTTACAACTCAGCTGTAACCTTTACTTCCCACTCGTACAGACACTCAGGTTCAGCTAGAGGTGAGAGCTTTAAGCCGTAGGATTTTCCTGAGCATGTGCATAGCTCCTCATGAATGTTGAGCTTTTAGATTACCAGGAGTAATGGAGCTTCTCAAAGCCCCTATGGACAATCTCATTCCTCAAGTTTCCTTTCAGTCTTTTTGGTTAGTTTATGGTTTCCCTCACTCTTACCGTCTCAATAGTGGTGTACAAGCA
>NW_023211028.1:0-561 GCF_002007445.2 Ailuropoda melanoleuca
AAAAAAAATAAAGTATCATCTAACCATAAAACAGCCTATAAATGAATATTGTTCTTTCTTTGTAGTGAGGTGATTAGAAATAATTATTTCACACATATGCTATGTTTTATAGCCTATTAAATAAAGCTTACATGTCACATTCAACTTTATGTTTCTTCCTCTCCTAATTTATATTTTCCTAAATATATAAGCATAGTTTTATTGTTTGCAGGTAAAACAATCTTCTAAAGACTGTCTTACTGTTCTATACCTGTGTGTGTGGTGTTTCTTTCCTTCATATCAATTAACTGGATTGTTGCCACTTCGTTAGCCAGCTCTCAATCAAGCAAGGCGAACACATGAATTGAGAGATTGCTGCATATGGCAGACAGTACTGAGTAACTCTGCAGGGAATACTTTCTGCCAATTTTGGGTTCTAAATCTGTTTTATCTTCACATTAGTGTCCTCAACTGAGAAGAGAATTCCAGCTTCATTCAAAACAGTAAGCCTTGTTTTCCTGTTGGAATCAGGATGCATTCCCGAAACTGTGTGCACAGAGCAGCAAACCAATCACCATGGAA
>NW_023211029.1:0-561 GCF_002007445.2 Ailuropoda melanoleuca
TCATGGAACTTTAAAAAATAAATAAATTAAAAAAAAAAAAAAGATTAGAGCAGGGATGCCTGACTGGCTCAGTTGGAAGTGCATGTGACTCTTGGTCTTGGGGTCATGAGTTCAAGCCCAATGCTAGAGATAGAGATCACATAATAATAATAATAATAATAATAATAATAATAATAACAACTTAAAAAAGAACTGATTTTAAAAAAAGAAAGATTAGAGCAGAAATAAAGGAAATAGAGACTAAAACAAAAAGAGCAAGTCAAGAAACCAGGAGCTGGTTCTTTGAAAGAAAAATAAAACTTATAAACTTTTAGCCAAACTCATCAAGAAAAAGGACTCAAATAAATAACATTAGAAATTGAAAAGGATAAATAACAACAGATACCACAGAAATACAAAGGATTAAGTAAGAATATATGAAAAATTATATGCCAACAAATTGGACAACCTAGAAAAAATTGATAAAATTTTCAGGAATAGAAGTCTTTCTTGGTGAATTCTACCAAACATTTAAAGAAGAGTTAGTAACTATTCTTGCCAAACTACTCCATAAAAAAAAAA
>NW_023211030.1:0-561 GCF_002007445.2 Ailuropoda melanoleuca
CAAGGACTGAAACTTAATTTCATAATTCTCAATTTCATGGTCAAAGGATCCCTTACGTCCATGTGAAAATAAAAATCTATGTGCTTCAAAGTAGTGTTTGTATCTGTTCTCCAATAGTTATCTGTTGACCCCACTTTAATCCAACTTCACAGAGTTGTATGTGTGGGCACTAGACTTTTTGATTAATAAGCAGTATCTTAAATGCTAAAGTCAAGGTTGAAAAGTCATTTAAATATGTATTACTTAAAAAACAAAGTAAGTTTTAATCATCTGTTGCCTACAGAGTAAGGAAAAAAGTAAGAATAAGTTATCAACTAAAAAGGTCAATAGTCTATTATAACTTTTCAACTATCATCTACTGTTCAAGTTAGGTATAGACTTCAATTAAAGTGAAGGGTTTTGGAGATTTAATCGCCTTAAAGATCAAAACATTTTTCCCAAATAAAATATACAGAAGGTGAAAAGAAAATGCTTTCAGTACTTTCATTGTAACCTCTCCTAATGTTAAAGGAAAAGGTAATATTTGACCAAGGAAGTTCAAGGGGCAAATTCATGTTAGAA
>NW_023211031.1:0-561 GCF_002007445.2 Ailuropoda melanoleuca
TCCCGCAGGATCCCTGAAACACTCACCGCTCCCACCTTGCAGCTCTGCAGTCTGTCCCTCTGCCTCCCAACACACGGTGTTCCTACCTCTCTCCCCAAGAAGCTGCTTTCTTTGTCCAATTTCTGGCAGAAGCTCACCCTTCTGGGAAGCCAGTCCCTGTCTATGATAGCCCCTCCCACCTTCCATCTCTGCTTCCCCTCACACACACTCAATGGAGTAGTTAGCAGGAAAGGTTTTAGCCTCAGACTCCACCAGGTACTAGCTGTGTGACCTTGGCCAAGTTACTTAACCTTTCTGTGCCTCAGGGGGAAAAGGCATAAATAAGAATATCTATTTTATTAGGTTGCTATGAAGATTAAATGAGTCAGTGTATGCAAAGCACCTAGTACCTGGCACTTAGTGCTCAGAAATGAGGTATTTTTTTCAACAGTAGCCAGAATTAGCCATCCTTATTACCTTCCAGAGCTGGGTACAGAGATGATGAGATGTTCTGCGACACTGCCCCTACATGCTTGTGTCCTGCCTCCCCCACAGGGAGAAGGACCTTGGCCCTGCCCCCAC
>NW_023211032.1:0-561 GCF_002007445.2 Ailuropoda melanoleuca
CCCCCCCCAACCAGATACATGTTAGGAATCATCCTCCAAGCATACGACCCACGGATATACATCTGAAGGGTCTCAAGACGAAGGGTTTACTGAACAGTAATAAACGACATTTCCCAACAATAGCTAGCCCCGCCAAGGTCCTAGAAACCTTGTTTCCAAAAATACCTTGGAAGTTTGCTCTGTCCCTAACCCCCTCCCAACTTGAAAGTATATAATCACCACCTCCCACAACCCCAATGCAGCTCTTTCTGCCCGCAGGTCCTGTCCCCATGCTTTAACAAAACTACCTTTCTGCACCAAAGATGACTCAAGAATTCTTTCTTAGCCTTCTGTCCTAAACCCTAACACCTTTCCTACATCACCTAGGTAACTTAAAAATGGGGATTAGGAGCCAACTGTGTGATCAGATCATTGGAACTTTCAGTCTCACTCCCTCACCCCTACCTCTGGGAGGGGGAGGGGCTGGAGATTGGGTTCAATCCCCCATGGCCGATGTTTTAATCAATCATGCCTATGTAATGAACCCTCCACAGAAACCCAAAGGATGGGTTCAGAGCTGCC
>NW_023211033.1:0-561 GCF_002007445.2 Ailuropoda melanoleuca
TCGACATGGATGGAACTGGAGGGGATTACGCTAAGTGAAATAAGTCAAGCAGAGAAAGACAATTATCATATAGTTTCACTCATATGTGAAACATAAGGACTAGCACGGAGGACCACGGAATGGAGGGAAAACTGAACAAGAAGAAATCAGAGAGGGAGACAAACCACAAAAGACTTTGGACTCCAGGAACCAAACTGAGAGTTACAGAAAGGAGGGCTTTGGGGGCATGGTGTAACTGGGTGATAGGCATTAAAGAGGGCACATGTGGTGATGAACACTGGGTGTTATATGCAACTAATGAATCATTGAACACTACATCAAAAACTAATGATGTACTGTATGCTGGCTAATTGAACATAATAAAAAATAAAAATAGAATAAAATAAAATAATAAACAAAATAAAATAATAAAAATTCCCTAATCCACTAATCTGTAAAGAGCTAACCTTAAATAGGTCATTTATTCTACTGGACCTACCAAATGATTTAAGGTTTACCAACTCTCCTAGGAATTTAGGATTGCTTAAAAGAAAAAAAACATATTTCATATCCTAATGGAAT
>NW_023211034.1:0-561 GCF_002007445.2 Ailuropoda melanoleuca
TTCCCTCTCTCGCTGGCTGTCTCTATCTCTGTCGAGTAAAGAAATAAAATCTTTAAAAAAAAAAAAAAAAAGAACCGGACTGTCCAGCTTTCCCCAGTTCGGAGGTCGAATATGGTCGGGCTGTATCTTTTAATCACTTCTGTTCACTGGCCCTTCTCAGCTCGGGGTCTAGTAGACCTTGGAGTCTTGGAGACTTTGTTGTCCAAGAGCTCTGGGAATGTTCTAGTGCAAGGTGGCACGCTGCTGGTGGAGGGGGGAGCCTGGACAAGTCTGACCCCCACCTCGCTGGAGCCACTCTCTGGTGGTGGCCAGATGGCGTCACAGCCCCAGAGACCCTTCTCCGGAGGCGGGACCCTGGGATGTCCCCAGGCTGGAGCTCGTGCAGTTCACACGCACAGTCTCCACCTTGTTCTCCCAAGTGCATCGCAAGTGCAGTGGGGTGACGGAGTCCCGAGGTGTGTCTGGTCTCCCCAGACAGCGAACACAACCTCCCCAAGGACAGCCGCTGAGAGGACCAGGCCCCCGAGAAACACACACACACACACACACACACACACACAC
>NW_023211035.1:0-848 GCF_002007445.2 Ailuropoda melanoleuca
AGTGTTGTAGTAGTTTCAGGTGTACAATATAGTGATTCAACAATTCTATACATTTACTCAGTGCTCACCGCCCGCCGTAAGTGCCCTCTTTAATCCCCATCACCTGTTTCACCCATCCCCCCAACCACCTCCCCTCTGGCAACCCTCAGTTTGTTCTCTATAGTTAAGTGTCTGTTTCTTGGTTTGTCTCTCTCTCTCTCTCNTACATTTACTCAGTGCTCACCGCCCGCCGTAAGTGCCCTCTTTAATCCCCATCACCTGTTTCACCCATCCCCCCAACCACCTCCCCTCTGGCAACCCTCAGTTTGTTCTCTATAGTTAAGTGTCTGTTTCTTGGTTTGTCTCTCTCTCTCTCTTTTTTTTTTTAATTAGTATTCTAATGTAAAGGATTACAGACTGATCTTATCAATTAGTGTAAGACTGGTAAGTTGAATACACTTTATCAACGTGTATAGATTTAGAATAAAATCCAATTATATATGTATGTACACATATATATACACATATATGCATTGACACACATACTTTCTATATGCAATATGTATGTGTGTGTTATATATGTGCATGTGTATGTATCATTTTTTTCAGTGTTGAGCTGTTTTTAGAAAATTGGAGATCTTATTTTCATTACTTCCAAATCACTTTTAAAAATGCTCCAAGAGACATAAAAACATTGAACTAAAGCTGATTTCCCAAATCGTGTGGCACCAATTCTTAACTAACCAGATATTAGGGATCTCTTTTAATTTTTGGGTTTCCTCCCCATTCACCTTTGACTTTTTCGGAATGGCAGAGACAAAGGAAGAGCAAAATTGTTCAAAGAGGAGGTGCTTGTCATTTCTTGAGTT
>NW_023211036.1:0-7085 GCF_002007445.2 Ailuropoda melanoleuca
CAAGGAGAACACCGTACAGTACAGCTGACTACAGCCCAGCAAACAGGCTAAGAGGAGGCATCTGGTCTGAACCCTGCCCACAATAGGCAAAGAGGGTCGTTGCAGGTGACTGAAAGGCAAACACGGCTCAAGCACAACAGCAGGGCACACGCCACACACGCAGGGGACACGTGAAGTACCAGGTTCTGGTGAACAGGGGACACTGTCCAGTACCTCGAACAGGACAGCTCAAAGGGCCTCTTCACAAGGCCACTGCTTTCCAGACAAGGAGACACACCTGACTTTCCTAACAAATGAAAACAGACACAGAGACTGAGACAAAACGAGACTGAGGACTAGGTCCCAAATGAAAAAAAAACAGGATAAATTTAGAGCAAAAGAGCTCAATGAAATGGAGATAAGCAAGATAGATGCCTGCTAAGGAATGCAAAGTAATGATCATAAAGATACTAGACTTGAGAAAGGAGTGGAAGACTCAGTGAGACCCTCAAAAAAGAAATAGAAAATATAAAAATGAACCAATCAGAGATGAAGAACTCAACAGCTGAAATTAGAAATACACTAGATGGAATAAAAGGCAGACTAGAGGGAGCAGAAGAATGTGTCCGTGAGCTAGAAGACAGTAATGGAGGAAACCAAGCTGAAAAGCAAAAGAAAAATGAGTAATAAAAAATGAGAATAGATTAAGGGACCTCAGCAACACCATCAAGCATAATAACATTTGCATTACAGGAATCCCAGAAGGAAAAGAGAGAGAAAAGGGGGATGAAAATTTACTTGAAGAAATAATAGTTGAAAACTTCCCTAATCTGGGGAAGGAAACAGAAATCCAGATATAGAAGACACAGAAAGTCCCCAACAAAATCAACCAAAGAGATTCACACCAAGACACAGCATAATTAAAAAGGCAAAAAAATGGTAACAGAGAATTTTAAAAGCAACAAGAGAAAACAGTTACACTCAAGAGAATCCCTATAGGGCTAACAGCTGGTTTTTCAGCAGAAACTTTGCAGGCCAAAAGAGAATGGCATGATATATTCAAAGTGCTGAAAGGAAAAAAATCTGCAACCAAGAATGTTCTATCCAGCAAAGTTATTATTCAGAAAAGATAAAATGAAGAAGATAAAAATTTTCCCAAACAAAAGGTAAAGAAGCTTATTACCACTAAACCAGTCATATAAGAAATGTTAAAGGGAATTCTTTGGAATGTAAAGACCATAACCAGGAGTAAGAAAATAAGCAAAAGAAAAAATTTCACAAATACATACAAACACAATAATAGATTATTTACTTATAAAACCAGTATGGAGGTTAAATCAAAAAAAGCAAGAAAATCAAATATGTCTATAAAATGTCTATAGAATATGTCTATAAAAAGATGTAAAGTACAATGTCATATACATAAAACATAGAACGGGTTCAAACTTAAGCTACTGGCAACTTAATACAGACTGCTATCCGCACAGGATATCATATATAAACCTAATGGTAACTACAAATCAAAAACTGGTAATAGATATGCAAAAAATAAAGAGAAAGGAATCCAAGCATATCACTTTTTAAAAAAATCAGACAAGACAGGAGAGAAAAGAAAAAGGATCAGAGAAGAACTATAAACCCAACTGTAAAACAAGTAACAAATGGCAATGAGTACATACTTATCAGTAATTGCTTTGAATGAAAATGACTAAATGGTTATCAACCAAAACAGAGGGTGATGGAATGGATTAAAAAACAAGACCGATATTATGTTGCCTATAGGAGATTCACTTCAGACCTAAAAACTACTGATTGAAAGTGAAGGCTGGAGAAACATTTACACAAATGGAAGTGAAAAGAAAGCTAAGGTAACAATACTTCGATAAAACAGACATTAAAAAAGCCTATAACGAGAATAAAGAAGAAACTACATAATCATAAAGGCAACAGTTAACAAAAAGACGTAACAATTGTAAGTATCTATGCACTCAACATGAGAGCACCTAAATGTATAAAGCAGCTATTTACAAACATAAATGAAAAAAATGNGATAAAATAGACATTTAAAAAAGCCTATAACGAGAATAAAGAAGAACACTACATAATCATAAAGGCAACAGTTAACAAAAAGACGTAACAATTGTATCTATGCACTCAACATGAGAGCACCTAAATGTATAAAGCAGCTATTTACAAACATAAATGAAAAAAATGATAGTAATACAATAGTAGCAGGGGACTTCAACACCCACACTCACCTCAATAGATGGACCATCAAACAGAAAATCGACAAGAGACAGTGGCTTTGAATGACACACTGGACCAGCTGGAATTAACAGATATATTCAGAACATTCTATCCAAAACAGCAGAATATACATTCTTTTCAAGTGCACATGAACACTTTCCATAGGAGATCACATGTTAGGCCAAAAAACAAAGTCTCAAAATATTTAGAGACTGAAGTCCTGTCCTGCATCTGTTCTGACCACAATGGTATGAAACCAGAAATCAACCACAAAACAAAATCTGGAAAGGACACAAACAAGTGGATATTTAAAACATGCTACTAAACAATGAATAGGTCAACCAAGAAATTGAAGAGGAAATAAAAAAAAATACATGGATACAAATGAAAATGAAAACACAATGGTCTAAATTCTTTGGGATGCCACAGAAGCTGTTCCAAGAGGGAAGATTAAGACAGTACAGGACCACGTAAAGAAGCAAGAAATATCTCAGATAAACAACCTCACCTTATACCTAAAGGAGCTAGAAAAAGAAGAACAAACAAAGCCTAAAAGCCAGTAGAAGGAAGGAAATAATAAAATTTAAAGATGGAAATAAACGAAACAGAGACTAAGACAACAACAAAACAGATCAATGAAATCAGGAGCTGGTTCTTTGAAAAGATCAAAAAATTGATAACCCTTTAGCCAGACTTATCAAAAAGAGAGAGGACTAAAATAAATAAAATCAGAAATGAAAGAGAAGAAGTAACAACCAACACCAAAGAAACACAAAGGATTATGAGAGAATGCTATACAGATTATACACCAACAAACTGGATAACCTGGAATGGATCAATTCCTAAAAACAATCTCCCAAAACGGAATAAGGAAGAAATAGAAAGTTTGAACAAGCCAATTATTAGCAATGAAATTGAATCAGTAATAAAAATCTCCCACCACACAAAAACACAGGACCAGATAGATGGCTTCAAAGGTGAATTCTAACAAACATTTAAAGAAGAATTGTTTATTCTTCTCAGTGTTCCCAAAAATGCAAGAGGAAGGAAAACTTCCAAACCCATTCTATGAAGCCAGCATTCCCTGATACCAAAACAAAATACACTACAAAAAAAAGAAAACTATAGGCCAATATCTCAGTTGTACACAGACACAAATATTGTCAACAAAATATTAGCCAACTAAATCCAACAGTACATTAAAAAAAATCATTCGCCACGATCAAGTAGGATCTATNGGGATTTATTCCCAGGATGCAAGGGTGGCTCAATATTCACCAATCAATGTGAGACATCACAGCAACAAGAGAGAGGGTAAAGACCCTATGGTTATTTCAGTAGATGCAGAAAAAGCACTTGATAAAGTGCAACATGCACTCATGACAAAAACCCTCAACAGAGTAGGTTTAGAGGGAACATACCTCAACAAAAAAGGATACATATGTGTGTGTGTGTGTGTGTGTGTGTGTGTGTGTGTGTATACGCACCCACAGCAAACATCATACTCAGTGGTGAAAAACTGAGAGCTTTTCCCCTAAGATCAGGAACAAGACAGAGATGCCCACTCTCACCACTGCTGTTCAACACAGCACTGGAAGTCCCAGCCACAGCACTCAGACAAGACCAAAGGGCGGGGGCGGGGAAGCCATCCAAACTGGTACGGAAGGAGTAAAACTTTCACTCTACACAGATCACATGACACTATACAGAGAAAACCCTAGATTCCACCAAGCACCTACAAGAACTTATAAATGAATTTAGCAAGGTCAGAGGATACAAAATCAATATACTANTGTGTGTGTGTGTGTGTGTGTGTGTGTGTGTGTGTGTATACGCACCCACAGCAAACATCATACTCAGTGGTGAAAAACTGAGAGCTTTTCCCCTAAGATCAGGAACAAGACAGAGATGCCCACTCTCACCACTGCTGTTCAACACAGCACTGGAAGTCCCAGCCACAGCACTCAGACAAGACCAAAGGGCGGGGGCGGGGAAGCCATCCAAACTGGTACGGAAGGAGTAAAACTTTCACTCTACACAGATCACATGACACTATACAGAGAAAACCCTAGATTCCACCAAGCACCTACAAGAACTTATAAATGAATTTAGCAAGGTCAGAGGATACAAAATCAATATACTAAAGCCTGTTGCATATCCATACACTAGTAACGAAATAGAAAGAAATTAAGAAAGGTGGAAACCTGGATCGCTGATTTCAACCCTTCTTCTTTTCTGACAGAAGCATTTATAGGGGTTCATTTCCCTCTATACATTGCTTTAGTTCCTTTCCACAAATTTTGATATTTGGAATCTTAAGATCTTTTTAAAAAATTTTATTTATTTATTTGGCATGAGAGAAAGAGCACAAGCAGGGGGAGGGGCAGAGGGAGACGGAGAAGCAGACTCCCCACTGGGCAGGGAGCCTGATGTGGGGACTCGATCCCAGGACCCTGGGACAGTGACCTGAGCTGACGGCAGACGCTTCACCGACTGAGCCGGCCACGAGTTGCCACATGTTTCTTTAACACAGTCTACTTCGAGTTAATATTGTGCCATTTGGTGAAACAAAACAATACAAACAAAAAACAAAAAACCTGCAATAGAATTCCACGAATCTCCATCTTTTGTGCTATTTTTGTCACATATTTTATAATGGCATTTATAACTACCACCACAAAACATAATTTTTGCTTTACCTGGCATTTTTCACAGAAGTAGACATTAAATCCTAAAATTTGTAGGGAACTGCAAAAGACGGTGAATAGTAAAAGCAAGCTCGAGAACGAATAAACCTGGAGATTTCATGCTCCCAGATTTCAAACTATACCACAAAACTGTAGTCATCAAAGCATGAAAATAGATACACAGATCAATGGAACAGAAAGAGAGCCCAGAAATAAACCCACACATATGTGGTCAATTAGTCTACAACAACCCAGGCAAGAAAAAGCAATAGGTAAAAGATGGGAAAACTGGACAGCAGCGCGCAGAAGAATGAAGCTGGACCACTCTCTACAACCAAACACAAACATCAACTCAAAATGGATTAAAGACTCAAATGTAAGACCTGAAACCATTAGAATCCTAAAGGAAAACATATGCAGAGTGAGCTTGCTAAGCATCAAGTTCTGGATCTGTCTCCTCAGGCAAAGGCAACAAAAGATAAACAAGCAAGACCACATCAAACTAAAAAGACTTTGCAAAGCAAGGTTACTTTAATGAAATTAAGAAAAAACGGATATCTTCTTTTTTTTTTTATATGAATTCCACCTGCTCTTTCCTTATA
Source organism: Ailuropoda melanoleuca (assembly GCF_002007445.2). Classification (NCBI taxonomy): domain Eukaryota; kingdom Metazoa; phylum Chordata; class Mammalia; order Carnivora; family Ursidae; genus Ailuropoda; species Ailuropoda melanoleuca. Next base: position 5,516 of record NW_023211036.1, read on the forward strand.
GCCTGAGATGTGTGTCCTACACCGTGTATCACAGTTCAGGTCTGCTGGGCGCACGGGTCCGTCCTGACAGCCGAAGCCAAAGAGCCTGGATTTCAGCGGCCGTGGATCACAGGTGGATTGGAGACTCTGCCCTTAGCAACAGCATGGCCGATCTCCCCAGGTTCAGTTCCTAAACGTCAGGGGCAGAGTCCTCTTCCCTTCTGCCTGCTTCACTCTCCAGCGTCTTCCAAAGCAACGCCGACAACAGACACAGGGGAAGAGGGAAAGCTCTGGGTCTTGTCACGGGTGTCTGACCAACCCACCGCACCATCGCCAGAGCTGGAAGCACCTCTCCTTCGTTAAAAGAAAGGCTCTGGTCGTCACAGAATTTCGTGTTGACACTTTTTTAATTCAATATTTTAATGACGCTGTTCCTAAACAGAAGTCAGCTGTAAACTGCATTGTTTCCTTTGACATCATCTGCTCTGTTCTGATTTCAAGATTTTCTCTTTATATAATTTCTTGTATTTGAAGTCATTTTATTTTTAAAAAATTGAATGATCCACACCAAAATATTAAGAGTAGTCAGGGGCACCTACGTGGCTCCAACTCTTGATTTCAGCTCAGGTCATGACCTCATGGGTCATGGGATTGGGCCGTGTCAGGCTCTGTACTCAGCAGGGAGTCTGCTTAAAAGATTCTCTCCCTCTGTCCCTCCCCCCAACCCCACTTGTGCACTCCCTTGTCTCAAAAAAATAAATCTTAAAAAAATCAGTCATTTCAGAATAATGAAATTATAATGTATTGATTTTTGTTCACTCTTCTTGATATTTGCTAAGGTTTTTGCTGTGAGGATAAATTACTTTGGCAATCCAATAAAAACATATTTTTAACATAAAATGATCATTTTAGTAAAAATGGATAGTGAAGGTACATTTTAAAATTGTGGTTTTTTTCCATAAAAGNTAAAATTGTGTTTTTTTTCCATAAAAGTAAAAGACATTTTAAAAATTGCTAGTATTACACACAGGTCTGCTAAATTTTGTCACAAAACTGCGAGAGAAGAGAAGCAGTAGCACATTTCCACACAGAGACCAGCATGCCAGCCAGGTGGGGACCCCAGAATGAGAGCTAGGGTTCAGAGTTGACCATGAGTCAGGAATAAATGTCTGCTGCAAGTCATGAAGATGTTATTTATTTATAGCAAAACTGAACAATACATATGAGTTAGGAACTAAACTTTACTCATTTTCAAAAAGGCAACCCTGTGTTCTATCTCAATGACAAAACAATGGCATAACAAACATTTAAAAATATGCATCCGAATCACCCAGAAGATTCCGTCGGACCACATACTGGGTAGTAAGTAAAAGGACAGGATGACCCCTCCCCAAAGGGCACTATGGTACTAATGCCCAGACCCCCTGGAGAGCATGCTGATCCAGTCACAACAAAACAAGGCCAAGATGTGGAGAGAGATGAACCGCCGCCCCCCCCGTAGCGCCCCCCGCCCCCGTAGCGGACAATGTGCATCTGCAGCCCGCGGTGTAACCACCGCAAGTAGGGGTCCCTGCCCTTCTGAATAAAATGT
>NW_023211037.1:0-561 GCF_002007445.2 Ailuropoda melanoleuca
TTTTCTTAAAGGTAAAAAATTGAGCCCACAGAAATTACTAAAAGTACTTAGAATGTTATACCAATGAAGAAAAAAATAATTTAAAATGTTGTTCTGTCAAAATCTTTATTGAATCAGCAGTGAAACAAAAGTATACACATGCATAATGATAGTGTAATTAGCAAGTTAAATATTGAATTTACTACTACCAGGAATTAATTAATGAGTTTAGCCCAGAAGCAATAATGGAAGACTTTATGAAGTTGTGGAAATGGAAAAGCCAAGTGATTTAGATTCTTTTGGAAGACCATATGTTTGCATTTTAATGTCTCTTGAAAATTATACTAGAATGATCATTGCATCTACATACAGGAAATGAGAATCTGAAGAACAGTATGAATTAATTAGAATACATTGTTACACAATTAAACTTCAAGAAACTTATTTCAAAGTCAGCTTTAAGAATAATCCTTGAAGAGTATTTAGTCAATATCATTACAAATACATTATAATAATCAGCTCTTAAGAATAGTTGAGAGACAATGTTCTGTGGATAGGCACTTCCATTTAAAAAGAGAAACA
>NW_023211038.1:0-561 GCF_002007445.2 Ailuropoda melanoleuca
TTTTCTTTCATGCTTGCTTTGTAAGTGGTTATTTTAAAATGGAAAAGGCTTGACGGAGCAATACGAAGAATATAGCAATGCCATTACTATCGACTCTGGAGGTAGACATCTAGCTGTGTCTCTTATTAGCTGGGTGACATTAGGCAAGTTATTTAGATTCACTTATATCTCAGATTCTCATCTGTAAAATGGGTGATTAAAAAAGAAAAATGTACCCAACAGAGACCGTGGTGAGTTTTCAAATCGAAGTGCTCAGCACAGTACCTAGCACCCCTCCACCTCCCTCAGGGTTTCTCCCAATTAATGTCAGAAAACACTTCCATCTCTTCACATATTCCAAACCAGTGCAAAACCTTGGTGTTTCCAGATATAAAAACTACATGTTTGGCCCAGAGATTCAGTTGCATTAAAAAATTATTGTTAGATGAGCAGCAGTTTATTGGAATTTTACTTTTTTAAAATTTTACATTGTTTAAATAGTAGTAATTAAAAGTCAGTGTAAAAATAAGAATCTTGGGTTTCATTTATTAACATAGAGCAAAATATATTTTCGTGCTTTCA
>NW_023211039.1:0-561 GCF_002007445.2 Ailuropoda melanoleuca
AAATCTTTAAAAAAAAATAAGGAAATAAATAAATAAAAGATGCATAATATTCCAACCTCTTAACAGTTTTCACTATCTTTATTTATTTATTTTTTAACCCTGGGCCCAAAAGAATCCTGTAGCAACTAATATTTCTTAAGGTGAAAAATCATAAATCAAAAATTCAGTATTTCTTTCAACATTTTTTTGTATGTTAAATTCAGGTGGAATTAACCTAAAATTCCAGTTTTTGTTTGTTTGTTTTCCTTTTCAAAAAGCAGCTCGTTTAGCTTGAGCCCAGTCACATATGATTTGTTCTGGGTGCCAGGCTTGAATAGCTCTCTCAATCTCTCTCTCTCTCTCTCTCTTTTTTTTTCTTAAAGTAGGCTTTGGAGCCTAATGTGGGGCTTGAACTCATGACCCTGAGATAGAGAGTTAGCCCCTTAACCGACTGAGCCACCCAGGCATCCCCCCACTCTTTTTTTAGTAGATCTCTTTGAGCAATACTTCTTACCCACTGTGGGCATAGACAGAGGGCTGGAAAAATGACCACCGAACAATAGCACATCGAATGCTAGCTCA
>NW_023211040.1:0-561 GCF_002007445.2 Ailuropoda melanoleuca
AAAAAAACTGACATCACTAATCATTAGGCAAATGCAAATCAAAGTTATAATGAGATACCACCTCACCCCCATTAGGATGTCTACTATTAAAAAAAAATAATACGGAAAAAAAAACAAGTGGCAGTGAAAATGTGGAGAGAAGTTAAAACCCTTGTATGCTGTTGATGGGAATGCAAAATTGTGCAGTTGCTATGGAAAATATAGTATGACAGTTCCTCAACATTAAAAATATAATTAGCATATGATCCAGCAATTCCATTTCCAAACATATACTCCAAAAAATTGAAAATAGGATTTCTACACCCACATTTATAGCAGAATTGTTTGTAAAAGCTACAACAGGAAAACAACCAAAGTTTTATTGACAGATGAATAGATAAGAAAATGTAGCATATCCATATAAGGGAATATTATTTAGCCTTAAAAAGGAAGGGAACTCTGACATATGCTACAACGTGGATGAACTTTAAGAACATTATGCTAAGTGAAATAAGCCAGTCTCTCTCTCTCTCTCTCATACACGTGTGCGTGCACACGCGTGCACACACACGTGCACACACA
>NW_023211041.1:0-561 GCF_002007445.2 Ailuropoda melanoleuca
TTGTTATTAGTGTCACTTATAATAAAATATAGAATGGTATTTTACTTTGTTTTTTAATGACTTTATCTATGCTCTCCGAAGGATTTGAGTAGGCTTTGCAAGAGGAATAAACACACACACAGGAATAAAACAAAACCAGGGATGATCAAATTAGTACAAAGATAATATCAGAAGAAAGTGTAATAACAATAGTAACGAGAGCTAAGATTTAGGAAGCAGCTTTTCAGTGGATATTTCAGTAGCATCTTTCCTAGTGAGTGGAGGGAATAACGTCAGATCAGAAAGGGGCAGAGACAGTCCGCCTTCCTACCCCATGCAGGAGACCTCGCCATAGATGACCCCTTGGTGTGGTGTTGGAACTCACAGTGTCAGGGCGAGCTCGCCACCTCACTATGTGTATGGCAACTATTTATTAAGCACTTCCCATGAGCTAAGCTAGAATTGAGCCCAAACAGACTCCAAAACTGTAAAATTATTGTGTAAACGCACTGCTCAAGGCAACCAGTTTCCTTATTAATTGTTCTTTTTAAGAATGCTCTTACACATAGTACTTCATAGTAC
>NW_023211042.1:0-561 GCF_002007445.2 Ailuropoda melanoleuca
CCATTTTACAGAAAGGTAAACTGAGTCTCAGAGAGTTAAGTGATACCATGGCTACTCAGTGGGAGAAACCCAGACCCGTCGGACTGCAAAGCTTTTGTTCTTTCCATCATGCCCTTAATTTCCGTTTTCTATTTCAAAATGTCCAGAATCCAGGTAGATATCACATGCCAGATAACCAATTCTCAAAGTCAGAAGCAAAACCCCCGGCACACACCTCCAGCATCACGGAGGCCCAGGGGATTTAGCAAGGGGTCCTGGCTTGATCCTTGAGCACTTTAAGCCATCTCCAGCAGAGAAAGCGTTGATGCACTCAAAATTAGCAGGCGCCTCTGTTCCCCGTCCTGCTGTTTGCTTACAGAGGGAATTCGAGCCTAATTTGGATCAGCGCCTGACTCCGGGAGCCATGCCAGGCCTCGGCACGGGCAGGCTGGTGCACACGCACTCACCTGGTGCGCAGCCTGTTTCCGGACACAGCCCCAGTGGCTGCTGCCGCAGGTGTCCTGGGGTGGGCTTGCCCTTGCCACCGCCCCCTTCTCGGACCTCTCGCTCAGAGCAGAGGTC
>NW_023211044.1:0-561 GCF_002007445.2 Ailuropoda melanoleuca
TGAGTTATAATTTACATACTATAAAATTCACCTGTTTGAGTGTAAAATTCAATGATTTTTAATGAATTTATAGAGTTGTGCAGCCGTCACTACAGTCCAATTTTAAGACAGTTTTGTCACCCCTAAAACATCCTCCCTGTACATTTGTGGTCACATCTCATTCCCACCCCTCCGCTCCAGCCAACCCCTAATTTACTTCCCTTATCCATAGATTTGCCTTTGCTAGCCATTTCATATAAAAAGAATCATACAACATGTGGCCTTCTTGGTCCGGATTCTTCCACTTAGCATAATGTTTTCAAGGTTTATCAATGTTGAAGCATGAATCACTACTTCATTTCTCTTCATGGTAGAATAATATTCCATTCTATGGATATACTACATTTTGTTTGCCGATTCACTACTTAATGGGCATTTGGGTTGCTTCTGCTCATTGGCCATTATGAATAAAGCTGCTATGAAACTCACATACAAGTCTTTGTGGGAATATATGTCTTAATGTCTCCTTGGTAGATACCTATGACTGGAATGGCTAGGTCATATGGTAAATTTATATTTAAC
>NW_023211045.1:0-561 GCF_002007445.2 Ailuropoda melanoleuca
CTGTATTGCTATTATAAAGACACAACTCCCATTTGTTCAGATTTTGTAGTCTCTTCAATAATTTACAATGCAAATAAACCTTAGTCATGATGTGTTACCTTCATGACAAATTTGCTTGAGTTTTGTTCACTTGTGTAAAATCTGTTTCAAACGCTGGAATAATGATGGAAGTAACTCACTTGAATTACTAGGATCATGCAAAGGAAGTGTGTGTTCACTCTGACGGCCCTGGGCAACTCTTAAAATCATCACACATCACCTTAACTTACTGAATTGGAAAAATAGAGTAATGGCTTGGGAGCTCCACAAGAGTGAGTTGTATTGAAACAATCAATGTTAAGAATACATCTTGCCAGATTCCTATAACTTATTGCCATGATCTAGTAGAAAAGCCCTGTGACTTAAGAAGGAGAAAGGGCAGCGAGGTTGGTGCGATTAAATCTGACTTTAACTCCCGTAATTTGATCATCAGTAAATCTTGGCTAGCCTCTACATCGATAGGTGATGAAGAGTTTCTTGAAACATCAAACTTTAATTTTATTTGTCCTGCACCAGACCATC
>NW_023211046.1:0-561 GCF_002007445.2 Ailuropoda melanoleuca
TGCGGAGAAAGGGGAACCCTCCTACACTGTTGGTGGGAATGAAAGCTGGAGCAGCCACTCTGGAAAACAGTATGGAGGTTCCTCAAAAAGCTGAAAATAGAGCTACCCTATGACCCACCAATTGCACTATTAGGGATTTACCCCAAAGAAACAAATGTAGTGACCCAAAGGGGCACCTGCACCCCAACGTTTATAGCAGCATTGTCCTCAATAGCCAAACTGTGGAAAGAGCCCAGATGTCCACCGACAGATGAATGGATAAAGAAGATGTGATATCTATACCTATATATCTATATCTATATCTATATCATCTATAGATATAGATATATATATATCTACACACACACACACACGAATATTATGCAGCCATCAAAAAATGAAATCTTACCAATTACAACGACATGGATGGAACTAGAGGGTATTATGCTCAGCGAAATAAGTCAATCAGAGAAAGACAATTACCATACGATCTCACTGATAAGTGGAATTTGAGAAACAAGGCAGAGAATCATAGGGGAAGAGAGGAAAAAATGAAACAAGAAGAAACCAGAGAGGGAGACA
>NW_023211047.1:0-1073 GCF_002007445.2 Ailuropoda melanoleuca
TCCGGTGTTCCCTTAGCTTTTAAAATAAAATCCAAACTGGATCTAGCATACCTTTCCAACTTTATCTCAGCCCTCCAACCTCCCCATTCCACTCTACTCCACCATTACAGCTTCCTTTCTCTATTTTTTCCCCAGCTTTATTGAGACATAGTTGATAAATAATGTGTAAACTTAAGGTACAACATGTTGACTTGATACATGTATATATGGCTAAATAATTACCCCCATAGCATTAACTAATATCTCCATCCCTTTACACATTTTTAACACACTAAACTCTTGTCCATCTCTGGGAGTTTACACGTGTTCCCTCTGTCTAGACGACTCTTTGCATGGCTGGTTCATGCTCACCTTTCAGGTTTCAGCTCAAACATCATGTTCCTTCAGAGGTTTTGTCAACTCTGTCTTTTCTACTTCTCCTTTCCATTTGTCTTCCTGTCCTCCAGGTTATTATTTTTATTCCATCTCATTTATTTCCTTTATAACACTTAGAAAATCTGAAAATGCTCTGTTTATTTGTTTCTTGTCTATCTCCTTTTCCATACGGGGATGATGTATCTGTCTGGATTACTGCTATATACCCAGCATCTAAACACAACCTGGCACACAGTAGGTCCTTATGTAGTTCTGATAAATGAACAACTGCATACATGAATAAATCATTGAATGAATGGGAATTAACTAGTCCTTAGGTAAGAATTCTCAATTTTTTTAAATATGCCTTCTGTTTAGCTTTAGAACTATGGAAAAGTATTCCATCTTTTAATGAGGTTAATCAGTTGATTAGTTAGTGATGTTGATCTCAAAGATTGCTTATTTTCCTTTACTTGAGATACTATGGACTATGTCTATTTAAAGTCTAATTGGGCTTTCTTTGGATTTGACTAACTTTGATTTCTGTCCACCAGCTCTGCCATTTTACTTTGAAGACTGAAGCACAATGAACTTACGGAGAAGCTGACAAAGAGGCCTGTCTAGAATGATAAATAGGCCTTTCTCGTGTGAGGGGTGGGGTGAGGGGATGGTGGTAGTGGAGAGTATTCAGAGAAGGGTTTAGCGGGACTATCTGTTTT
>NW_023211048.1:0-1173 GCF_002007445.2 Ailuropoda melanoleuca
ATTGTATAATTCAACTCCTAGGGATATTTCACCTTTAGAGTCATTGAATGTTTCCTGTACCTTCTTTCTGTTCCTTATGTTTTACATGGGAATATACATCATCTATTCTATGTGATCATTGTGGCTGTGATCAATGTAGACAGACGTCATACTCTCTTTTTAATCTTTCATAATCCCCTGTGCCAAGTTCTGCACCATAGATACAGTGCACATTTTTCTTCCCACTGGGGGATTTTTGATTGAATTATAGTTCTTAATTTTTATTTATTTATTTAATTATTTTTGTTGATTTTAAAATGTTTTTGAGGGAGAGAGGATGAGACAGTGTGAGCAGCAGGGGGAGAGGGAGAGAGAGAATCCCAAGCGGGCTCCATGCCCAGTGCAGAACTGGATGCATAACTCAGTCTCACAACCCTGAGATGATGACCTGATCCTAAATCAAGAGTTGGAGGCCTAGCCATCTGAGCCACCCAGGTGCCTCAAGCTTCTTTGTTAATTTTTTCAAGATTTATTTATTTATTTATTTATTTATTTATTTATTTATTTATGACACAGAGAGAGCAAGCATGTGGAGCAGAATGAGAAGAAGAGGGAGAGAATCTCCAGGAGACTCTCCACTGAGTGTGGAGCTCAACTTGGGACTTGATGCCATGACCCCAAGATCATGACCTGAGCAAAACGAAGAGTTGGATACTCGGGGCGCCTGGGTGGCTCAGTTGTTAAGCGTCTGCCTTCAGCTCAGGGCGTGATCCCGGAGTCCTGGGATCGAGCCCCACATCAGGCTCCTCCACTGGGAGCCTGCTTCTTCCTCTCCTGCCCCCTCGCCTATGTTCCTTCTCTCGCTGGCTGTCTCTCTCTCTGTCAAATAAATACATAAAATCTTAAAAAAAAAAAAAAAAGAGTTGGACACTCAACTAACTGAGCCACCCAGGTGCCCCAAGCTTCTTTATTTTTATTTGTGTTGTGATAAAGTACAGTGTCACTGAAAGGCAGTAGTGTGCAGTTTGTCCATCACCGAGAGAGATCATCGGTAATAATAAGTGTGGATGATACTCCTTGTTAATATTCACTTGAAACATTTTTCTTTTAGCATTTTAGTATTTTCATGTATTCACCAACGTATTTCACATTTTAACTCTTTGTAATGGAGTTTTCTTTATATTTTCTTTTTTT
>NW_023211049.1:0-561 GCF_002007445.2 Ailuropoda melanoleuca
TGGCCACTTTAACTCTGTTTCTGTTGGTGCTGCTCAACCCTGCAGCATCCCGGGTTGTGCACCCCACACCCATCGTCCCAGCCCTCACTTCCAGGGCTGGCACATCTCTGTCCTTTGTGTTTCTTACACCGCCAGACTCCAGCCGCCAGCCGCCCCTGTGCATTCCAGAGCTCCTGGTCTCAGTCTGGTTCCAGTGAGCACACCAGAGCTCCATTTCAGACTGGTGGCGTGTGTTCCCTGGCTCATGGTCTCAGGCTGCTCTCTCTCAGGTGCTGGTCCGCAAGTCCACCCACTCCCCATGTAGGTGGTTACCACATCCCAGCGCCCAAATGCGCGGCTCCCTCCCCCTTCCATTTATCTTCCGATATCTGTTCATGGTTTCATGGCTCCCCGCTTCATACCTCAATACTCATCGCTGGAGATGTCCATTTGTAGAGATCCAGTTGTATCTTCCTGCATCTCATGCTGATTCCGTAGATGTTCAGGATGATCTGGTACCTATCCAACTCAACTCAGGGGACCAGCTGAAAAAGGGGTCCCCTACTCCTCCACCATCTTAAC
>NW_023211050.1:0-561 GCF_002007445.2 Ailuropoda melanoleuca
GCCAGCGAGAGAGGGAACACAAGCAGGGGGAATGGGAGAGGGAGAAGCAGGCTCCCAGCGGAGGAGCCTGACGTGGGGCTCGATCCCATAACGCTGGGATCACTCCCTGAGCCGAAGGCAGATGCTTAACGACTGAGCCACCCAGGCGCCCCAGACAGAACAGTGTTTAAAGGGAGGCTCTGGGATGGCAGAGGAAGGAAACACCACCAGAGCCCCACTGTGTTCCTTTTTAAAGTCTGTGGCAAAACGCATGCAACTTACAATTTACGGTCCTGACCATTTTACACCGCCTCAATTCAGAGCCGCTAAGTACATCCATTCACAATGTTGTGCAACCATCGGCCGTATTCCTTTCAAAGTATTTTCCTCTCTCCAAAGAGGAGCACATACCCAGTAAGCCCTCCTCTTCGCCCTCCCCTCCCCCAGCCCCTGGTGACCACCGACCCACTCTCTGTGCCCCCGGATTGGTCTACTCTGCACATTCCAGGTACATGAGCTCATACGGGACATGGCCTTTTGCGAGTGGTTTCTTTCATTCTCATGACGTTTTCAGGGCTCATC
>NW_023211052.1:0-561 GCF_002007445.2 Ailuropoda melanoleuca
GTTATTCAGTGTCTCTATATGATTCTTGTAAATTCTCTGTTAGTTTGAAATTATTTTATACTACAACTAATAAGTTATTTGGAATTTAACATGAAATTAGAACTAAATACCAAAAAGTGAAGAAAACCCCCTAGATCTTTGACTATGTAATGTTAGTTACCTAATACAGGCTTTTAAGAAATTATTCCTTTCAAGTTCTTCATCAAGAGCTCACTTATACTCACTTCTTTTTCCTTTATGGTTCCAAAATTTTAGATCTTTATATTATCTCATAAAGTCTTCTATCCAGATGGGAATGTTATCAGCATTTAAGGCAAATTTTGTGATTGGTCATTCTAAGAACACTGTCTGGCAATACCAAAACAGGCAGTATTTGTAAAATCACCGCTATGCTATACCTTCGTTTCCTAATTTCTTTTTAAGTTATATTGGTGTCTTCAATTACTCTCCCAAACAAAATAATTTAAGTAAAGAATGTCAATAGTACTAAATAGTGGATGAAAGGAGTCTATGGAGGGAATCTTACACATCCAAAATTAAGAGATGAATCGGATCTAGAAC
>NW_023211053.1:0-562 GCF_002007445.2 Ailuropoda melanoleuca
AAAAAAAAAATCACTTGACAGTGCAAAGAGTCATGAAAAGCTAAGCCAATACGGAAGAGTAATGTGGGCTTAATAATGAAGACGATGTGGTATGGGGCGGAGATGGACAAACAGAGGAATGAAAGAGGATGCAGAGCTCAGAAACAGACTCATACATACACGTAAACTTCACATGGGAGGAATGTGGAGGTACAAATCAGCACAGAAAGGATGTACTTTTCAACCAGTGGTGATCAGGCTACTGGCCAGACATAGGAAAACAAGAATTTGGATCTCCTACCATACACCATACCTACATCAACGGTAGTAAGGTTAAAGACAAGGCAACATTTTAAGACTTTTAGAAAAATAACAGAGCATAGTTATGAACAGAGATTACAAGATAATTTTTTTAAAAGATTTTATTTATTTGACAGAGAGAGTGAGAGAGAGCACAAGCAGGGGGAGCTACAGAGGGAGACGGAGAAGCAGACTCGCCACTGAGCAAGGAGCCTGACTCTGACACAGGGCCCAATCCTAGGACCCTAGGATCATGACTTCACCGACTGAGCCATCCAGGCAC
>NW_023211054.1:0-562 GCF_002007445.2 Ailuropoda melanoleuca
AAAAAAAAGTCATTAAAATTATAGAAATGTTTAAGGAAGAAAGACAAAGTCCCTTGTAATTCTACATTGTAGAGATAACAGATTTCAAACCTTTTATTGACCTCTAGAATTTTTTTTTTCTAACCAATATACCTTGCAGGTACACACACACACATACACACACACATTCTGGAAAAATGAGATGACACTAGACAAACTTACTTGTAACATATTTTTTAAAAAAACCTAACATATATCTTTTTTTAAATTTAAATTCAATTAGCCAACATATAGTACATCATTAGTTCTGATATAATGTTCAATAATGCATTAGTTGCATACAACTCCTAGCGCTCCTCGCATCATGTGCCCTCCCCAATGCCCATTCCCCCACCCACGTCACTTTCCGCCACCCTCAGTCTGTTTCCCTGCGTCAAGAGTCTCTCATGGTTGGTCTCGCTCTGATTTCTTCCCGTGCAGTTTTCCCTCCCTTCCCCTATATTCCTCTGCACTATTTCTTATATTCCACATATGAGTGAAACCATATGGTAACTGTGTTTCTGATTCCTAACATGTATCTTGA
>NW_023211055.1:0-562 GCF_002007445.2 Ailuropoda melanoleuca
AAAAAATAAAAGAGGAAGGAAAACTTCCAAATTCATTCTATGAGACCAGCATTACCCTGAAACCAAAACCAATGATACTACAAAAAAGGAGAACTATAGGTCAATATTTCTGACGAACATAGATGCAAACATCCTTAACAAAATATTAGAAACGGAATCCAACAATACCTTAAAAAAATCATTCACCATGATCAAGATGGATTTATTCTTAGGATGCAAGGGGAGATTCAATATTCATAAATCAATCAACATGATACATCACATCAATAGGAGAAAGTATAAAAACCATATGATCATTTCAACAGACACAGAACAAAGCACTTGACAAAGTACACCATCCATTCATGATAAAAATGCTCAACAAAGTAGGCTTAGAGGTAACATATCTCAACATTATAAAGGTCATGTATAAAAAACCCACAGCTAACGTCACACTCAATGGAGAAAACCTGAGAGCTTTCCCTCTAAGATCTGGAACAAGACAAGGATGTCCACTCTTACCACCTTTATTCAACATAGTATCGGAAATTCTAGTCACAGCAATCAGAGAAGAAAAGGGGAT
>NW_023211056.1:0-562 GCF_002007445.2 Ailuropoda melanoleuca
CCCTTCCAACCTGATTGAACCCTTATTATGTTCTAGACATTGTTCTTCACTTTAAGGAAGTAAACTAAAATAATTAATAAGAATGACAAGACCATGCATCCCCAAGGAGTTCACGGTCTAGCAGGGCCAAAAACAAGCACAAAAATAATAATAAACCTTTAAAGGAAGTGAGCCAAGAGGTTAGGAGACTGGAACACCATCCCACAGCTCCTGGTGACAGAGCAGGCTCGGAGCCAGGTCCGCTGACCCCAGACCCCGTGCTGGCCATCCCAGGCTCATTTTGGGATTCTAGGAAATTTGGAGCACAGTGGAGAAATCTGATGGTCGCGGGAGGGCCGGGACATAACTGGGACTTAAGTCAAAGCCAATGTCCAGGCGAGGGTGGCAGTGTCAAGCCTTTCATGGGCGCTGCCTTTAAAGACACGTTTGGTAAACAATCAGTTTTGTTACAGAAATCAAATCCAGAATTTCTATTGTAATCCATGTAGGTGAATATGCCCAATATAATCGTACTATTAATAAATGAAATACGGCCAGTTCATTGAGAATTCTACTCTGCCCC
>NW_023211057.1:0-562 GCF_002007445.2 Ailuropoda melanoleuca
AAAATGGATGCACATGACTAGATGAGAGAGTTCACGAGAAGTCCTGGAAAATAGAGTGGGGAGTTTTGGTTTGTGAGAGAGATGCACATTGTCTTAGCCTGCTTGGGCTGCCATAACAAAATACCCTAGACTGAACACAACAGAAATTTATTTTCTCACAGTTCTGGAGGCTGGAATTCCAAGATCAGAGTGCCAGCATGGACAGTTTCTGGTGAGAACCCTCTTCCTGGCTTGCAGACTTCTTACTGTGTTCTCATATGATGGGAAAAAAGAGAGCCCTGGTTTCTCTTCTTCTTCTTAGAAAGGCACTAATCCCATCACGAGGGCCCCATCCTCATGACTGCATGCAAAGCTAATTACCTCCCCAAAACCACATCTCCAGATGCCAACACATTGGGTATTAGGGCTTCAACATGAGAATTTGGAGGGAATACTGTTCAGTCAATGCCATGTGGTTAAAGAACCAGACCTGCCTTAATGAAGCAGGCCCATGAGATTTCCACCATCCATCCCTGCCATTCCTGAGGTTCCATTGTTCATTTAAGAAAGTGAATGAAGGGGC
>NW_023211058.1:0-4955 GCF_002007445.2 Ailuropoda melanoleuca
GGGGCACCTGGGCCTGGCCCTCCTTATCCAAACCACAGGGAACAGGGCGTCCGAGGAGGGTGTCCTGGATTGGCAGGTCTGGAGGAGCTGCTCACGGTGGGTCATTTGCACCCTGCCTGTGAAGTGTCTGATGAGACAGGCCTCGATGAGGTGCTGGGTGAAACCCCACTGTCTTCCTGGATGGTCTCAGTGCTCAAAGGAAAAGTCTCCAGCCTGTATCCAGCGGGACCGGGGCAGCTGCTAGGGACCCTTGCAGGGATGTCCTCTAGTGCAGAGTGTAGATTATTGGGAGATAGGTGGCAGGGGTCTCTGGACAGCCTGAAATTGAGCGTGAATGGGCCAGTGGCCCGTGCGGTCAGCCTTATCAGGGATAAGACTCTGATGGGGCTGTGGCCTGGAGACTGAGCTCTTCTTCCTCCCCCTTAACATGTGAAATGCACCTCTGTGAGCCCCAGCTTCATTTTCTCTAACAGGGGACAGTGGATCCAGGGGGTCAACCAGATCTCCCTTTGGAAGTTTGCCGTGAGAGGGGAGCACGCCTGGTGTGGTCAAGGTGCAGTGAGGAGTCAGGTGTGTCCAGAGCAGAGTAAGCAAGGGGGCAGGACAGCAAGGGAGAGGAGGGGTGGGGGATGCGCAGTGGGGCGTGGGCAGGGCGAGCAGAGCTGGGGAGGCACAGAGGGACTTTGGGAGAGAGGTGTCCCTGGGGTTGCTGCGCAGAGGAGGGCCGGGACTGCACCCAGGTGTGGACAGGACCCCTGTTCCTGGGGGAGGTGGGGGCCAGTGAATAGGAGGTTGTGAGAGGTGCATCGGGACTTGGGGTATGGGGAGCTGGGAGCTTGGCCCAGGGTGCGGGTGGAGCTGAGCAGAAGCACATGGGTTGTGGAGAAAAGGAACATGGTCCCATCCTGTCCCCTCACCCAACAACTACCTGTCCAGATGGGAAGGAGAGAGCATTGCTTAAACGGAAGGAAAGGCTCCAGATGGCGGAGGGCATGTAGGTCTTTGTTGCCTGCAGTGTTCTTGGACTCGTGAGTGAGTGGGGGCCAGCTGATGTCCCTGGACCCTTCCTCCAGCTCCCCTCCTCTCACTCACCCCTCTGGAGAAGCAGCCCAAGCAAGGTCGCTCAGCTCCCCCAGGGTGGCTGGGGGTTCTAGACAGCTCCTGGTCAGGGTACACACAGAGTACATACGCATACATAGCCAGGACACTCCCTCCACTGCGGTCTGGCTGTATGGCCTCTGGCCAGTTACTTAGCCTCTCTGTGCCTCAGTGTTTTCACCTATAAAATGGGGTTATAAAACATCACCTCCCTCAGATAGGGGCTGTGAGGATTAAATCTGTAATACAGGTAGAGCAGAATATCTCTCATCTTCGCCAATTTTTGTTGCTGTTGTTCCCTCTTTCCTAGGTGGAGAAGAAACCTGACGTTAGAGGACAGTCGCGGGATTTAGAATCCAGCGACTGGGTCGTGGCGTTTCTCTCTCTGTGGTCTGATTTCTGCATTTATCACGTAGCTGATCACGACTCCAGGGTTTTTGTAAGATGTGCTGTCATCATCCCTTTAACCTCCAGTTCTGGGGGGGGGGAGACTTACATTGTTTCAATAGGATGGAGGACTCCCCACAGAAAGGCGGAGCCATCTAGAATGTTCTGCCCCCCCCCGAGCCCATTACAGGCTCCTATCTCTGTCTAGACTTCTTCAAGGCTCTGCTTTCACCCAGCTCAGCACCTCTAAACCTGGAGGTGTGTAAAATCCTCCACCCATGAGGGGTGTGCAGGGAACCGACCACCCCCACTCGAGGCCCACCCATGGGCCAACGTGATCCCTCCCTGGCACCTGTTGTGAGCCCAGGCCCTGGGCGAAGGGCTCCGCAGAAGCCACCGTACTGGGGCCTCGCCACTGCCAGCTTTNCGAGGGGCGTGCAGGGAACTGACCACCCCCACTCGAGGCCCACCCATGGGCCAACGTGCTCCCTCCCTGGCACCTGTTGTGAGCCCAGGCCCTGGGCAAAGGGCTCTGCAGAAGCCACCGTACTGGGGCCTCGCCACTGCCAGCTTTCCGTGGCAATCACCTGTTACCAGATGATCCTGCGGGGCTGCAGCGAGGATCGAGGTAAACAGTGGGAGCGGAGGCGTTCTGAAAGTCTTAACGCATTGTGTGAGTGAATGCCTCCTCACCCAGAGACGGAACGTGAGGGATTATCGTTACCACCCTCCATCGATAACAAGTAATCATTTTGAGTGGTTTCTG
This sequence comes from Ailuropoda melanoleuca, assembly GCF_002007445.2. Lineage (NCBI taxonomy): Eukaryota > Metazoa > Chordata > Mammalia > Carnivora > Ursidae > Ailuropoda > Ailuropoda melanoleuca. Next base: position 2,252 of record NW_023211058.1, read on the forward strand.
ACAAACACTTGCTACAGCTCTGTGAAGTACCAGTCTTGTCCCCATTGTACAGGCNATACCACTCTTGTCCCCATTGTACAGGAGGGGAAACAGAGGCACAGAGAGGCGAGGGTGGTGGGGTGAGTGGTGGTTTGAACAAGGATGACTCAAGCACGTTCCCCTGAGAGCTGCCATCTAGCTGTGTTTGGGGACTTTTTAAATTTCAGCCCACTGGGTTTGGAGAATATACTTTGTATGATTACAGTCCTTTTAAATGAATCAAAACTAGTTTTTTTGTTTTGTTTTGTTTTGAGAGAGAGAGCATGTGCGCAAGCAGGGGTAGGGGGGCACAGAGGGAGAAAGAGAGAGGGAATCCCAAGCAGCCCCTGTGCTGAGTGTGGAGCCTGACCTGGGGCTCCATATCACGACCCTGAGATCATGACCTGAGACAAAATCAAGAGTTGGACGCACAACCGACCGAGCCATCCAAGTGCCCCCAATTCAGATTCATTTAAAGGGCTGAGATATGATCTGTCCCGGAGAATATTCCAGGTACTCTTGAGAGGGATACTCACTGGCTGCTGGGAGGTGTTCTGGGCCTGTCTGTCGGGTCTGGTTGGTTTCCAGTGTTCAAGTCCTCTGTCTCCTTGTTGGCCTTCTTGGGGTCCCGTTGCTTGGAGCACGCATGTTGAGAAGTATTGTGGCTTCCCGAGGGACCGACCCTTTTGTCCTTATAAAACGTCCTTCTTTGTCCACAGGAGCAGTTTTCATCTTCAAGTCTCTGTTTGGTACCTGTAACCACTCCAGCTGTCTTTGGATTCCTAGTCTCAGGGTATCCCTTTTTCCACCTTTTTATTTTCAACCTCTTTGTGTCTTTGAATGTAAAGCAGGTCTCTTAGCACATAGTTGGATCGTGTGTTTTAGTCCATTCTGCCAGTGTCCCCCTTTTGATTGGAGTGTTTAATTTACTTAGACTCAATATAATCATTACTAAGGTAGGATTTCCATCTGCAACTTTGTTATTTACTTTGAATATGTTTTATATTTTTTTTCTTCCTCTGTCCTTCTCTTACTACCTTCTTCTGTGTTAAAGAGCTCTTTTCCGATGCAATGCTTAAATACCCTTGTTTTAGTATGCACGATTGTTTCGAGCATGCTAAGACCCATCTGAGAGACAGAACGTCCCACACATCCTCTCCTCACCCAGGGAGAATGACGGCAGGGGCAGGAACCAGACAAGAGTACGTTGGTCGTGGAGCCTAGAAGTGACAGGCCCCAGGGGAGGAGGCTGCCAAACAGGGAGATGGGGACACGGGATGGACCCGGACAAACCGTGTGGGCACTCAGGATCCAGCCCAGAAGCGCCCATGGGGACAGGACAATGAATTCTTTGTCTCCGGGGTGCCTAGAAGGGGCCCTGCCTCGGGGTGGGTTTTAATGAATGTGTGGAAGGAAGGAAGGAAGGAAGGAAGGAAGGAAGGAAGGAAGGAAGGGGAGAAGGGAGGGAGGGAGGGAGGAAAGAGAACGGACGGACAGAAGGACTCACTCCATCCACCAGTCAGTCTACAAGCTCTGGTCCCCTGTGGCCCTTAACAACTCTCCTGGGATTCCGCAGGTCAGGGCTCGGGCTGGGCTTTACTGCTTGTGTCTTCCGTTCTCTTTGTCGGTGGAAGTTACGCAGTGGTATTCACGTCCCAGATGAGCTGGTCCGGAGGGTCCGGCATGACTTCACATACCCATCTGGGACCCTGTGGACAAGTCTGGAAGCCCGGGGCTGCCAGAGCTGCTGATGAGAGTGTCCACATGTGGCTTCTCCCGCACGGTGGGCTCGGGGAGTCAGGCTTCTCCCCCAGAGGCCCAAGGGTCCCAGGGCCAGGGTTCCGGAAGGTCTGGTGGGAGTCGTGAGGCTCTGTGGGACTTGCCCCTGGGAGTCCTGGAAGGCCACTTCTCCCAGCTCCTGCCGGTCTCAGTGGGAGGAAGAGCAGGGATCTGCCGCTGTCCTTAATCTGCTGCCTCTGGTTTGCTCAGGGCACGTTGTCCCTGCCCCACCCTGAGGCTGGCACAAGTTTGCCTCGTAGCTTGCCCGTAGGTGGGGCCCGCATTGTGCCTCTCTCTGCGGGGAGTGTGCAGCCTGTCCCACCCTGTCGTGGCGACCTGTCTGTGTCGGGTAACTTAGCAGTGGCCGTGCGTCCCGAGTGCCTTCTTATCGTACAGTTCAGTTGGAGACCAGCTCCGAGGAGCCTAGGACGTCCCCAGCTCTGCTGCCCGGTCAGAGACGGGGGCAGGGGACCCAAGCAGGCCCCAGTCCCCCACGCAGTTCCTCAGGGAACGCTTGCCCACTCTTGCCAGCACCCCCCGCACTCTGAGCTGTATTTTTAACTCCTGCCATATGGCGAAGCAGCCAAAACATCCAGGGAGAAGAAAGGGGGTCTGGAAGAAATCATCGCCGCTAATACGTTTTGGATAACTGCAGTCATTAAGAGCACGCCGTTCTCATNACAGTCATTAAGAGCGCGCCGTTCTCATTCCCACCGTTCTCCCGGCATCGCGGGCATTGGGAGCGTGGCACTCCTGCAAGGGGAACCTGTCATCCGTGGGGGCAGAGGGGGCTTCCCACAGACGCACTCCCGTCCTGCCAGGGACCTCAGGGGCCTCCCCGGGCAGGGCCGTCACGCATGGGCCTGGCCCAGCTCCAGGGAGACAATGCTCCCCGAGCGCGCTGAGC